>NC_087200.1:172612617-172637028 GCF_015104395.2 Macrobrachium nipponense | reverse complement strand
CATCCTAGAATTCAAGGTTTGATTTTTTGAATTGTAGAATAAGACAACTTAATTTTTAGGGGCAAATTTTAGGATTTAAAGGTTGTCTTACACATGGAAATATACGGTAATTAAAAATATTTCATTTTGTTACAGATACTGTTTGAAGTTTTGTACGCAATAAAGCCTAAAAGCTAGACCTAGTTTCATTACAAGACATGCAAAGTTTCTTATATTTTATGTTCATAAAAAAAAATAATATCCAACACCGGTTAAAATCACCTGAAATTACCAAACTGATGGGTCATAAATTGGTTGAATTTTGATAACACACCATAGCTAAGCAAAAGGGTAAAGCTTCAAAGACACTGAGAATTTGGTATCTACAACTGTTTTTGTAAACTATTAGTCAAACATAAGAAGATATGATTTTGGGGAAGGAAAAACCCTCTTGCAGCAAAGTTCATCTTCTGGGTAAAATGTACTTTCAGTTAAAACATTTCATCTCATGATCATATAAGACAATGGATGAAATACAAGAAATGCCTTATATGACTGAATGATATGAATTACACAACATAGAAATCAATTTGAGCTATAAGAATGTGATTTATGCAACATAGGCAATCAATTTGAACTTTCAACAAGCTGTAAAGAGTTTGGTTGACATATGAAAGAAGGGCACCCATTAGCACATACGGATGGTTACTGGCCCACTACCATTCTCTCTTAAACAATGAATAAAGTGTAAAGGATTCTGTTTGGCCACAAATTAGGATATTGATAAGCAAAGCCTTTTTTGTGAAGTGAAACTACTGCATAATAGGCTGGCATCCCAGGCCAGATGGAGCTTTTGAAATTATTCCAAATCAGTCCCAGGCTTCAGCAGTTTTTTCTACTTCATTCCCAATGCCTACACATCAATTAACAAATGAATTTGCACATCAGCTCCCTTCTAAGCAAGGACTTTTTTTTTTTTTTAAGCCCATGACGTTAACAGAAAATTAAATTTGCTGTATTACTCTACTTACTTAAGGTGGTGGAAATCATGAGCTTCAGGTGATGGGAAGAAAGGAAGATGATATCCACTATGAGCATTTAATGTGCTTAGAAGTGCCAAACTGGCCCAAAGCCACACTGTTGCCACATGGCTGCCAAGTAAAAGTGGTCCGCCCAGGATACTGGCATCAGGTTTGACATAATGTGTTCCAGAGGATGAGCATAGATGGCTGTGATGGCAATAGGGCTCTGCCATTCGTGGTGCATCTTGTGGAAATGTTTATACAATAGACGGTGATGGAAGAGTCTGTAAAAAAAGTGTTGACCGACTGTTCATTTTCTTTACAATCTTATCCATAACTGGTTATCCTATTAAGATATTTAAGGAATCTTAAATTAGCTCTTAGGTGGTAAGCCAAAAACAATAATGCAAAAAATATTAACTTTGTCAATACTTCTGGAAATTTTAATGTGTAAATAAATATATCCTTGAGTATTATAGTTAAAACATTCTTTGATAGGTTTATACGTAGTTCTGTGAGCTTTCATGGCATAAACAATCACCAGGTCACTAACAAACACCAGTTTTTGAAAGTCACAAACTCTTAACCAAAATATTATGCTAGTTACTCACTCAACAGGGGAGTTCCCTTTGATATATGGAAACAAAAGATCTTGTAATTATGGAAGCATGGTTATCATAACATCCCATTCCTTTTTTATCTTTAAAATAAAGAGTAACCATAGTAATTTTCATTTCATCACTACAAAATTTTCAGTTTCTAGTATGAAAAAGTACTTTTAAAAATCATCTTCCTACCTATTATAATTTTAAGGTACTCAAGGACAGCAAAAAAAAAAAAATGCCGTTTTATGAGAGCTTATATCGTGATACATACATTATTTCTTAGATGTGAGTGAATGAAATTCAATGAAGCTTTTGAGTTATGTAATAAATCTACTAAATTAAACAAACAAGTTGAGAAACCAATTATTGGCAAGTAACTTTTCATGAATTTATAGAGGTAAAAAAGTTTTCTTGTACAGTATATAAATGTCCCTTTTTCTTGCTGTAATTTTAATAACTTGGGTATATGACTAAGTAGTTCTTCACCTTGAATTAGACCAATCAAATACATCCAGAAATTTATGAAGACTGAACCAAGATATGATTAGGCAGTACCTCTTAATGAACAATTTACCTCTGTACTTTAACTAGTTACAATCTACTACTACTGTAATAAATTATTCTTATAACACTGAACTAAAACCAATGATAAAAGACATAATTAGAAATTTTGCAACATCTTAGATAATATCATCCAATATATATGATCTCTTGGGACAATCCATTAATTAAGGCCATGGCATTTATTGTTGAGAAATACCAGACACAACATTCCTCAAAGAAATTATGCATACGTATTTAGAAACATCTTATGCTGACATTTTATAATTTAACATACCATACCTGTGAGAGTAGTAGAAGCCAATTTCCTCCAAAAGTATGCATATAATCAATTCAAACAGCACCCAATGAAAAGTAGGAAGCTGAGGTGACTGGTCATACCCTCTCAAACACAGCAGATAGTAACAGGCCATACTAAATGCAAGTCCAACAACAATTTGATTGAAGTTCACCCACAGAATGCACTGAAAAATATTTTTCTAGTTAGTCTTTGTGACATTTCTTAAAATACTCAGCTCTCTGATAATATACAGACCTCCAAAGAAGCAAAACTTAAACTTCAAGAAATTAAAAATTTTTTAATCAATTTGTATTTTTCATAGCTAACAAACTTGAGTTCTTCACAAAGGGATAAATCTTCTCGTGCCAGCTGGAAACCGTTTAAAATAATCAGATTGTATAGCAAGGAATCTGTGACATCTGGCAACTCATGAGTATACGAAGTGAAGGCTGGTCGGCAACCAAGCAAGCACCTCGTGACGCATTAATCTTTCCCCCAAACCCAGGATAAAAAATTTGAGAGGGGCGGCTAGAGGTGGGCAGTAAACGTTAAGACCTCAGGTTTGTTGGCTATGAAAAATACTATAAATTGATAAAAAATATGTCATTTGTTTATATGCAGAACAACCCTTCGGTCTTAACAATAGGATAGACTTATACTTGGAGAGAGGTACAAGTATCCTAAACCAGCTAGGGAGTTAACCCACCTGACCATCCATCCTAGAAGAACGAGTTCTAATGAAGGTGGTCTGAAGCCAGTGAGAAAATAAATCATTTGATATCTTTGCTACCACTCCTCACTCCCCTTGCTAGAGAGAGGAGCACTTGCTACTGATTAGCAGGTTTGTCTATCGCATAGTCACAATGCAAAACCACTACCAGTATGACTACCTTACTCACCTGTATCAGACCAGTTCCAGCATATGATGTGTCTGTTCTTTGATCCACCCGTAGGAAGAAGAAAGGAACAAACAGAAAGAAAGAGACCAGCCAACTCAGTCATTCTCTCTTCCACACAATAATTTTGGGTGAGGTACAAATAGCCCTGTGAGGGGCAGGTGAATTACACAACTTGCTGGGCAGGTACCATCAGCGCATCTCACGTGGTGCACTGTAGACATTGCTTACGGGTCTCTGTGGCATCCCTTCAGGCCTCAGTTGCAACTCCTTTAATTCCTTTTACTGTATCTTCATTCATATTCTCTTTCTTTCATCTGGCTTTCCACCCTCTCTGTCAATTGTTTCACAGTGTAACTGACCTTTCAAACCTTTGTAGTGTCAATTTCCCTTTTAGTGCTGAATGAACTCATAGATCCAAGCAAATTCTATATTCTATTTGGTTCAAAAGGATACACTTCAGCAATAATCATTAAATGCAAAAAACCAAAGGAAAAATTTTTCTAAACATATGGAATACATAATAGCAAACAAAACTCCACATGAATTTAAACTATTATCGCCTTGCTTTTCCTAGTACTGTCAGAATTACAGGCACTGTCAAATTGCTAACACTATAGTGGAAAACACAATACATATTACAATAAACTTTCTGCTCTCCTTGACTGAGAAGGGGAAGTGACTGCCAATTCTGTAGCTGACTAATCCTCAGCAATGACCCAATGCTTTGTTCCCATTATAGGTCATAAAAATGGAGGAAGATGACCACATCAAAAGTGAACTTCTATCACCAGAAATACACATCTCTGTATCTTTAGCAAAACTTCATGTGTTTGAGCCAAACTAAAAAGTGAACCAGTATAATTATCTGGAGTTCATGTGAAATTTTACCCGACGCATTTGAGGATACAAATGTCATGGTTTTTCAGGGCCCACACGGCTAAATCTATTACTCGATGGTTTGATTACTGTCAAGTACAGTATATTTAATAACTGGCCAGGGAATAGCTCTGATATTAGTCCCATACAGAACTTGTGGGAGATTGTCCAGCGAGATCTTTGGGAAAGATATCTCATCCATCCCGAAGCTAAGGGGAAATCCGCTCATCTTGGCAAAACATCTCTAAGGAAACTTTATGTAATCTCACCTTATCTGTGCCCAAGAGACTAAAGAGGTTATGAAACGAAAGGGGAATCCTATTAAATATTAGTACTAAATAATTAGGCCAATAAAATTAAATAGGTAGAGGGTTTTTATTTCCCTTTTTTTAACATTAGTCTTATGAACTTGCTAAACCACCTCTTTTTTAACATCAGAAAGGAGCTATACGTGATAAATGTTTAATTATACAAATCTCTATTTTTGTATAATACCCATTTACATAATTTATATTGCCATCAAAAAGTGAAAAATAACATTCTTACTATTAATAGATTCACGTCACCCATGCATCTCATGCCCAGCTCAGTTCCTTACAATGCTCCTGATTGGCTATTGATAAGCCAATCACAGGGCTGGAAAACTAAGTCTCTATCAAAAGGGATACAGTGTAGGATGACCATTTATTTGAGATATGAAAGGGGGAAATCCATGTATATATATATATATATATACATATATTATATATATATATATTATATATATATATATATATATATATATATATATATATATATAAATATATATATATATATATACTATATATATATATATATCTATATATATATTATAATATTATATATTATATATATATATAGTATATATATATATATTATTAATATATATATATATGATATAGTTATATTATATTATATAATATAATATATATAAATAATATATTAATGATAATATATATATATATATATATATATATATATATATATAAGAGAGGTAGAGAGATGAAGAGAGGAGAGGAGAGAGAGAGCGAGAGAGAAGAGAGAGAGAGAGAGAGAGAGAGAGAGAGTGTTCAATTCCCAGCTCTACCAGTGTGGAATCAGAGGAATTTATTTCTGGTGATAGAAATTCATTTCTCGATATAGTGTGGTTCGGATCCCACAATAAGCTGTAGGTCCTGTTGCTGTAACCAATTGGTTCCTAGCCACGTAAAAATATCTAATCCTTCAGGCCAGCCCTAGGAGAGACTGTTAATCAGATCATGGGTGGCTGGGTGAAAACCTAAGATTTTTTTTTTTTTTTTTTGGGGAGAGAGAGAGAGAGAGAAGAAGAGAGAGAGAGAGGAGAGAGAGAACGAGAGAGAGAAGAGAGAGAGTAAATTGCAGAAAAATGCAATAGTAAGATTCAGTCAGCCTTTATTCATAGAAAATGATACCTTCAATAATAATTAATATAGTATAAGTTTTGATTGCATAAAAAGAAAACTTTTGACATGATTGTATGAATAGTAAAACAAAACAAACATCATTTTTAAGTTAACCAGTGTTTTCCAACTGCATCAATACACACAGACAAGCCAATGGTTTAAGAATTATAATGATATAAGAATTATGAAGAAAGTCATAATATATATAAGAAAAATGAAGGATTAGATGGATATAGGATGACTGATTGTAGCAAAAGAAAAATCAATGAGATAAATGAATTTCCTCTAAAGGATATGGAAGGGTGATGGTGATAATGATAGTGACGATAAAAAATTCTTAATAGTCTTTTCCCCCATAAGATTTCATCTATCGAGGGGTCGTGATCATGATGATATTATCGAGTGATCACGTGAGCAACACCTGACTACATAAAGATAAGAGAGATTAATATTCTTATTCTTGCTTATTATTTTCATATTGATAGCCCCACCTATTATTTTTTTTTGGTAGCATTGTCTTCCATGACATTTAAGCTACGTATGAAACAAGATGAATGCACTGCAATCTGTAAGGAATGAAAGAATATATCTTATATTAAGAATTTCCTGCTTATTCACTATAAATATTTTAGCATTAATTTTACTGAAGTACGTACATAATTCTTATATCACTCTAATCCTTAAATCATTGGCTTGTTTAGTGATGAAATTGGGAAACACACCTTTTTTGCAGGTAAAATTGAGGTATAATTTTTGAAAAACCACTAAAAATTTTTATACTTGGTTTTTTTAAGTTTTATCACAAAAATTATATAATATATATATATATATATAGATATATATTATATATATATATATATATATATATATATATATATATATATATATATAAAAAAAAAACTAATTTGTGGATATTTCTCATAGAAAAATACCACAAATATGCGAATTTTCTGCGAATAATGCAGAGAAATGTTCCTAAGAGAAATCCGTGAATGTGTGAGTCCATGAATCCGAGGAACGCGAATACAGGGGGTCCGCTGTACATTCTTGCTTATACCCAGGTAGTTACCTATCGGGCCGGTAGTTACCTGCCCGGCGGTGGGGAAGCACCGTCTCCCCACCAGCTCACTGAGTAGTCGCTTTGATCACAGCCAGGACTTTGATGATGACCCCTGAACCAAGGGGGTGGGTGTTTGGCGGGACCATACAAGTAAAGGACTCCAGGTTTGTATGGTTAGGGAAAAATACATTTTACTTCAAAAATGTCAATTGTTCCTACACTGTATACAAACCTTCCGTCCTTTACTTAGGAGACTCATCCTAAGGTAGGGATGGCCTGTCTCGCTGGCTGAGAATGGAACCCGGGATGCCAGGACCCGGGCTTATAGCTCGGGGTCGTGGATCCTTACCCGCGAGCCATGGTAAATGCGACCTGATGTCTGATGGCCTGGGTATTAAAGGCGTGACCGTAGAACTCTCACTGGCAACCAAAGAAAGGCTTTATAATCATAACAGGTTTGTTGGGTTGCAGCACACTCCCCTCGGAAAGAAGTATGGAGACTGACTTCTGTGTGTCTACAGAACAACCACTAGTCGGACATGGAATGCTTCCCAGTATCGAAATTGGTGTCGGAGAACAGGTTTCAATGCTGTAGCCCTAAATAGAGGGAAAAGGTGAAAAGAAAATAGGACAGTCATACTCCCACATTCACCCCCAGCCTGATACAGAAACTCGATCCTTGATTCGATATTTCCAACCTCTGAGGGCACAGAGACAGCTAAACCACTTGCTGAGCAGCTACCACAGGACCAAGGTCAGTTGTGTTGAGGTAGCTGTGGGGACAGTCTCTAAGGTAGAACCTGGTGAAGGTGGAAGGGCAAAACCATGTGCCAGCTTCCATCACCTGGGTAACAGATAGGTTCTTCTTGAAGGCAAGCAATGTGCTCATTTCATGCATATTGTGAGCCTTCACTCGACTGGTACCAGCAAGTGGAGAAGAGGGAGGGGAGAGGGTACAGCATATCACCTCTCGAATGGGAAATGGTATTCCTCAAAACCCTCTTCTTTGACTGGCCAGTACTTACAGAGATATTGTAAGGTGGGTCGAGTAGAGCTGGTCCGTTGGACAGACAGAGAAGTATCTCATCTTTGGTTACTGTGCTCAGGCTCACAACCTGAAACAAAGAAAACCGAGAATCAACCTGAGCCAGATTCTGGGTTTTCACAACAAACTCATGGATGAGGCTGAAGCAGGCATTGGTCCAGTGCTCAGTATGAGCGAAAGTATAGGCTAGGCCATGAAGTTCGTTGAATATCTTGGAGGAAGCAAGGGTGAGAAGAAGAACCGTTTACAGGGTGGGATCCCTATTAGATGCCAGGGAGAACGGGTTATATGGAGCTCTCTTCAAAGACCTGAAGACAGCAACGATGTCCCAGGGAGGAGGCTTTGCCAATACCAGAGTGCAACCCTGTTCAAAGCTTTGTATGAGCATAGAGATTTCCTCCGGGGAAGAGAGATCGATTCCCTTCAATCTGAGGACTTGGCTCAAGGCCAAGAGATAGCCTTTTACTGCCGAGCCCAAAAGAAGCTTCTCTCTCCAGAGGTAGAGTAAGAAGTCAGCAATCAGGGGGATAGAAACTCCAAGAGGAGAACAGCCTCTCTGATGACACCAACCACAGAAGGTGGCCCACTTGGTCTGATAGACATACGTTGAGGACTTTCTGAGGTATCCTGACAATGCTATCACAACTTCTCACGAAAAGCATTTTGCTGTGGGGAGCTGCTGGATAACCTCCATGCATGAAGATGTAAAAAGTTCACCGCATTGTGGAAGATCCTCACATGTGGTTTGCATAAGAGGTCGGGGAGTGGCGGAAGCACTCTCGGAGTCTCTACCAGCAGAAGTAAAAGGGCCAGGTACCATTCTATGTGAGGCCATTTCGGCGCTACTAGCGTCATGGCCAGGGAAGGTGTGGATCACACTCGATTCAACACCTGCCTGATCAGGCAAAATGGCAGAAAAGCATAGACATCGAGGTGCTGGAACGCGTCCCCGAACACCACCACCAGATCTGGAACAGGAGAGCAGTAAATCGGCAACTTCAGATTTAGAGCAGTAGCGAACAGATCTATTGTTGGGGAACCCCACAAAGTCAAGACTTTGTTCACTATCCGAGGAGACAAAGACTATTTGGAGCCAACGATCTGTGTCCTCCTGCTCAAATTGTTTGCCACGACATTCCGTTTGCCCGGAATGAACCAAGCTGTCAACCCTACCGAGTTGAGAGCTGCCCATTCGAGAATCTGCACTGCTAGTTGGCATAGCTGCAGAGTCACAGTACCGCCTTGACAGTTCACGTATGCCACTACGGTGGTGTTGTCGTTCATCAGCGCCACCGAGTGACTGTCAGATGAGAGCTGAAGTGCTGGAGCGCCAGGAAGGCAGCTTGAAGTTCCAGCACGTTGATATGATCTTAACGTTCCTGGTCTGACCATAGGCCCGAAGCCAGGTGTTGGCAGTAGGTGCGCGCCCCATCCTTCCTTGGATGTGTCCGTGAACAGGAGCAGATTGGATGGACGAGACTGGAGAGGGGAGCCCCTAAACAGGTTTGCATCGTCCAGCCACCACTCGAGATCAGAGCGCAAATTCTCCTCCACTGGGACTAGATCGTGAGAATCGTGACTTTGCGACCAATGATTCTTCAGATCCCACTGAAAGGATCGAAGGTGCATCCAACAGTTTGGAACAAGGCGTTCCAGCGAGGCCAGATGTCCCGGCAACTGTTACCACTGATTTTCTGGCAGCTGGGACTGTCGAAGGAAGGGCAGAGCGACACTTTGGAAGCATTCCAGTCTTTCTGGTGTCAGAAAGGCTTTCCCTGCACTGGTGTCAAGGATCATACCATGATACACCAGTCATTGAGAGGGCTCTAGAGAGGACTTCTTGCAGTTCAATATGATTCCCAGATTGCGACAAAATGCCAGAACCCTGTCTCGGTGGAAACGAAGCAGTTCCACCATGGGCGCCAGTATCAGCCAATTGTCTAGGTAACGCAATACACGAATGCCCTGGCGATGAGCCCATGTCGACACTAGGGTGAACACCCGAGTGAAGACTTGCGGAGCTGTGGTGAGACCAAAACATAGGACCTTGAATTGGAATACTTTGTCCGCTACAACAAGATGAAGATACTTCCTGGACAATGGATAGATTGGGATCTGGAAGTATGTGTCTTTTAGGTCTATCGTCACCATGTAATCCAGAGGACGAATGGCCTGTCTGACTGTGCTGGGGGTCTCCATCCTGAATGCGGTTTGCTGAACAAACTTGTTCAGGGCTGAGAGGTCGATGACCAGTCTCTAACCTCCAAACGCCTTCTTTACAAGAAGGAGTCGACTGAAGAAGCCTAGAGACTCTTTGAGGACCTCCTCGAAAGCATCTTTCCCCAGCATGTCCTGGACTTCCGCCTGAAGGGCGAGATCCTTCATCGATCCCTGACGATAGGATGATGTCGTCTTCGGGGGTTGACTCAGAGGAGGGGGAGAGTTGATGAACGGGACGCATTACCCGTGTCAGAGGACGGTCAGCGTCCAATCCTCCGCCTTGTGGTACTGCCACCTCGTCCATCAGGCTTGCAGGCATCCCCCACAGGTGGCAGAGTGGGGGGAGTGCCCTCCTCATTGGTCGCAGTGGACTATCTTCCTCTTGCCGCATTTGCCTCGCCCTCGACCACCCCTGGTCAAAAAGGGCTGTCGAGTGGTGGAGGCAGTGGGAAAGGGATCAGCCCTGGCAGGAGGGTGAGAAACCCTCCTAGATGGAGAGCCAGGGCGACATCAACATCAAGCAGAAACAGCAGGAGGTTGGGGCCAATGGAAGGATGCTGCGCAGTGCAGCAAAGAATTCTGGCTCACTCTCCTGAAGTTTCTGATCACCTTGTTTGCATCAGAAGATGGAAAGAGGGTGGATCCCTGAAGCAAGGCATTCCTCAGGTTGGCCACATCCTGAGGGTCCAGAGCTCGATCAAGCCTTGATGAGACGGCATCCCTGTGCTTCACCACCAGGTTGGTCTAGAGGCTGGCAAGCTGGTGGACTATGAACTCCATAGCCTTACCTCCTGACAAAACAAGGTCATGGAGCTGACGGGCCATGTCCGCTTGCTTGTCAGGCTGCTGTGGAGTCTCAATGGCGGCAAGAAAGCCCACAGTGCCACCCGAAAAGTCCAACCATGAAGCTGCGCTGCAATGCTGCCATCATGGTTTGTTCGAGCTGGGACATCTCCTGGGAAGAGAGCGTTGAGGTTTGGTGTTGAAGTGTCTGGAGTGAAACTCCAGGTGCCAATGATGTTATCGTCGGGTTGATGGGCAAGGGTGAAGGCTTAGCCTCTTGGGCCACACAGTACTTCCTCTGCTTCTGGAAAGTAGAGGGGAGTAGCTTAAAGGACCGAGATGCCCGCAGCGAATCCTTTCTCGCTGGAACTTGTCTATCGACCTTGGTCAGAGCCTCCCTTGTCAGGGATGACAAGGGCAGCTCAAACCGGGACCGAGCACTCCGACGAGCACAGCAATGAAGGCCGACTGCCAACATACAGCCTTTCGGAGAAGTAGTTGGGGCTTTTCCTAGGCCATTTACCTTCCGGATGAGACCGATGATCTTGCAGAAGGTGGTTTTAGCTGCCGCATCTTCTGGAACAGCTGGAGCAGCTGGTTTCAGAAGGTACTCCAGCTGAATCATCGATTGCCTCGTGAAAACCATCCCCCTCTGCATTGACGTACCCAGGCATGAATGATAGAGGTCCAGTCTTGAAGAAGAAGGCCGAGTTTCTAGTTGTTCATGAGGGGCAGCAGAAGGTCCGGGAGCTGAGGCCCCCAGAGCCACAGGAGCCCTTGGAGGCTCGGAATCGCGAGAGCGATTCTTCACTGCCTTCCAAAGGTCCTTATGCCCCTGTCAGACAGTCCCTTGCAAGAAGGGGGAAGGTGGAGTTGGAGGACACCTGTCTGCTTCTGGCGAAGCTGGAGGAGAGAGGGGAGATGGAGCCCTTTCCACAAGCACTGTTGGAGCCCTGTCAAGAGAATCTCGGCTGGGTTCGAACTCGATGGGCAAGATATGATATTCTCTACAAGGGAACGAGCCCTTGAGATCGAGAACCTCGAGAGGTTGGAGGTCTGGACTTATAAGGAGGAGTCACGGGATGCCTTTGCTTCCAGAGTGCCTCTCGCCTGACGTTTAAGCACTCGTGGCAGCTTAAGGATAGTAAACTCCCTTAACTGCTCTCCAACTTCCCAAGAAGAGTCAGAAGGGGGACTGGAAGGTCATATGAGGGAGAAGGGGCCTGCTTGCCGCCTTGTTCTCGAGGTGGAGATGGGACCTCCGGAGGAGGAGCAGACAATGGAAGTTCCAAGGACAGGTACTCCAACTCAGACGTCTCCGTTTTCCGTGTCGAAACATTGCAAAAAACAGGAAAAGGGTTTAAAGGGTTTTACAGGTGCATGCATATCTACAGGAGCAAGAGTGCATGTTGGTGCGGGCGCGCACACAGGTTCTGAAAGCATGTAAGTGCGTGCAGGTGAATGGCGCGCATATTGGTGCCCGGGAGAACGCCTAGAGCCGCGGGCATTAGAATGCGCTGGAGAGTGTTGACGCTCAACAGGTGAAAATGAGTGTCTTGTTGCATGTGTAGATGAAGAAGAGCGTTCTGAAGAAGGAACGCGTCTGGGGCATGTTACTGGAGACCAAGAGCGCCTCCTGGAGCATTTAGAAAAACGCTCTGGTGACGCTCGTTAGCGTGCATAGGCAGTAGCACATCTCGGTGAGCACTACTGTTGCTGAGACAGCGGTGAAGCAGTGCGCTTGGTAACGCGCATTACAGGCGAGCATTGTCTAAAGGATGCATGCGTAATCACACATGCTGTCAGAGCGTGCTGTCCAGGGTTAACAAGGCATGCAAATGAATGGTGAGCATCAGAAAGTAGTTCTCGCTGTATTGCCGCACACACCAGTGTAGAAGGAGGGCACGAGTTAGCGCGCTGTTCCCAAGAGGGAGAGAGTGTTTCTCTGCAACCTCTCTCCAATGAAGACTCCTGTCCGCATGCCAAAGCATCACACACTGCAGGGGAGCATGCAATTAGCGAAGCTTCCTGTGCACGTGTCGTAGCATCGAGCATAGAGGAGGAGTGTAATCCTACGCACAAAGACAAGGAGCTTACGCATGAAGATCTGGTAGGTCTCAAAGGAGTGTGCGTCAGCATGTCTCTGAGAGGAGTCTTTACTACTTCTCTGGCTCTTGAAGAAGAGCCAAAAGGAGTGTCAGGAGGAGTTCGAGGAACTCGTCCAGGGACAAGGCGAAGCTGCAGGGCCCGCATCCCCGCAGGGGAGGGCTCTGGGAGCTGCGCCGCAGAGGGAAGGGCGCCTTCCTTAACAGCACAGGAGGATGAGGCTGACTCCTCTGAGGAGTCTAAGGAGGAAGACGCAGCCCCAGAGAAGAGTGCCGACAAGTCTCTCCTTTGATGGCAGGCCAGGAAGTCCCAACAAAGGCCACAAAACATGAAGGGCGTCATCAACACGTACTGAAAAACTAGGCTCATCCTTAGAAGGGCCAGGAAGGATGAGTCCCCGACGAGGAAGCAGGTGGTCTGGGTCGTTGGTCTTCGAGGAAGAACTTGAAGGTGAAGAATCCCTTTTCTTCTTCTTACTTTGCCGCCAGCGATACTCAACCCACTGGGCAGGCGACCAGGTACAACACTCCTCACAGGGGGATTCCGATGTACAGGAATGTCCCCTGCAAGAAGGACAAAGGGAGTGAGGGTCTCTATCAATCCTGCTCATGAAAGTCCCACATCTACGGCCCGGGACACCAGGGCAGGAACGTATTACAGTATTGTCAAGCATACTCGCATTCAGCTGGAAAGAGAAAAGAATGTTATGAATAATTTCAACAAGACAGTGAGAGCAAAAGAGAGAGGTCTTTCCTCTGCCGGCTGTAATCAAAGTGACGACTCAGTGAGCTTGGTGGGGAGGCAGTGCTTCCCCACCACTGGGCAGGTAACTACCAGCCCAGTAGTTGACTACCTCGGTATATAAAAGAATGTATTAGCCAGTAGTTTCAGCTGAGCTGCAATCTATCCTAAGTAAAGGAAGGACCGTTTGTATACTGTGTAAGAACAATACTGTATTTTCATATCAATTTCATAACTAAATACACTGTGATAAGACTATTAAAATACTCGGATATAATCATTTGTAGAAGGATTTTTTGTGCTTTAACTATCAAAATAAGCAGTTCTAAGGATTTTTAGAGGGGTTTTAAGTATTCACAGATTTTAGCCATTTGTGGGGGGATGTGGTACCCATCCCCCATGAATATGGGGGTCCACTGTATACACCACTCAAAAATACAGAAATATAGAACCAATTGCTAACAAAATGACAGGAAAAGAAAAAGCTGGCTTTTGTTGAGATGAGCAGCACACATCCACACTAAAAGTGGTTAAATAGAAAACTGAAGCATCACAGGATCATTTGGGAAGAGTGAGATCAGGCTTCGCCCCCTTGTTGACCCCACTGAATGACGCATATTACTCATTCATACCTCGATTGTACGTATTAGGTTTTTTTCATAACCGGTTTCCAGCTAGCATGGAAGAAAATCTTAAAATAAAGAACAAAGGGTTTGTATTCATATAGAAATAAACAGTAATTTAATTAAAACAATAACAAAAAAACCACACAGTGAATTGTTACTATTCAAGTATGTAGCTACAAAAAATCTTTGCCAAAAGCTAGCCAGTTAGATACTACTGTATTTAACACAATGCAACCATCTCAGTTATATGTGTTCAAAATAAGTTACTTTAGCTCTTATAATTAACTGTCGATAAGAGGTTTACCATAAATAACTTAACCTTTGTACTTGAGTGTACAATTTTGCAGTAGTCATGAACCACATTCATAAAATCCAAATGAGATTCAACCACTTATGTATCAACTTGACCAGATATTCAATAGAAAGCTAAGGCTTTGAGCATTCCGAAATCATAAAAAAAACTACTTTAATAGTAAATGGGTGAATACAACATGACAAGAGTCAATATATTTTGCACGAAAAAAGTTTGTTGCATACACATGTTATGTATACATACAGTAAAAGGTATGACTTTTTTTTTCTAAAGAGATTTCAAAAAATTTCTCATTACAAGAGATGCAAATATCCATAAATTCCAGCTTCATGTAAAGTATGTCGCTCTACCATACAGTAATTACCCAAGCACCGGTCAGCCGCTATCAATCTTCTTGATAAGCTAAGCTAACACTTTTGACTACAATTTACTTATTTAATGCTTTGACATTACATTTTCATACTATACAGTAACAAAAACGTTCCTTGATGACATCATCATCATGTTTTAACCTTACTCCTCCTATAGAGCAGGGTCAGCTACTCTAGTCAACTTTCTCCTTCTATTTCTATTCCTTGCATCTTCTTCCCCCAAGTCCCACCTCAACCGTATTCCTCCTCACCACATCCAAATCCAAACTGCTGCTTATGTATATCTAACTCTCTCAACCTTCCTACTGCTATTCTTTCTAGAATCTTGAATACATGCTCCAAAAGCTTTACTCCTCTGTAGTTCCCAGTTTAACACATCTCCTTGGTTTATAAATTTTAACGATCCAATTATCGTTCCGGTCCCTTGGGCATTTCCTCTGCATCCCAGATCTTTTCGAAAATTTCCCAATTCCCTAGACTTCCCAGTGCTTTAATCATTTCTATTGCTACCTCTGACCCTGCAGTTTCTTTACTTTTCCTTTCTTTATAGCATTCTCAACTTCATTCTCAGATGTTTGCAATTGGTCTTTCTACTGAAGGAAAATTTCCCAGTTCTTTACACTCAGTCTCATTGTTTATAGTTGTGAAAAATAGTCTTTCCATCTTCTCTTGACTTCCACTTCCTCAATTAATATATTTTTATTTTAATCTTTAACAAATCCTACCTCTCCTACATCCTGCCTCTCTTTCCTTGTTCTCGCTTCTGCAATTCTATAGATTATCTTATCTCCCTCCGGTGTTCCCATCATCTCATACCATTCTTTCCTGGCTTCTCCCTTTGCCATTGCTACCACTCTCTATGTTTCCCTCTTTGTCTGTCTATACTCCTCTCTTCTTTGGTAGCTATTAATCTTCTTCCCACCCTCTTCTGGTTATACAGTCGACCCTCATTAAGATGGACTAATAGGGGGGCCAAGGTGTCCATCTTGGCCGAACATAGTCCAGTTTAACCGGTAATACCTTTGTATAAACCTATAAATATACTGTATTTCATTATTTTCATAAAGCATATGAATAATAGACCAACGTAAAAATGTTTGAATTGAACCTCATAGTAAAAGATGAAATGAAGAATAAAACATGATAAAAATTGTAGAATTCAGCCATGTATGTAGTTGCCTGGGCCAAGACATGAAAGTATAATTGGAACAATTAAGACTATATGTTCACTAACACATTTTGTTTTTAGCAAAAATATTTGTAAAACACAAAAATAAAAAATATCAAAATAACTGTAATTCACTAATGAGAATTTTAATGATAAGCAAGATTTCAAAATAAATTTCATCATATCAATCTTGGAGAGAGTTGTTCTTTATTGTTGCATGTCATCAACAGTTTGCAGTCGTATTTTGTGATCGAAATGTCTATGAGTAGATCAGAAGTAGAGGGCTCTCACTGGCTAACAGATCACCATGGTGACAAGCCAGCCAATCAGGTTTTAGCTGTATTCTGTCTGTAAGTACGTGTGTTCTGAACACAATACAGTTTTTAATAGTGTACATGTAGTATGTCTTTTACTGTTTATATGAAGAATGGAATGAATTCCTTCCTTCAAAATTTTTGAAATATTAAAGATGATAAAAATGATGATAGAATTAAGTTGCATAGAGGAACTGGCTCTCTCTCTCTCTCTCTCTCTCTCTCTCTCTCTCTCTCTCTCTCTCTCTCTCTCTCTCTCTCATTTGCCATGTAACCAAGTAGTACAGCTTAATAACATCTTTTGCAAGTTTACCTTTGTCATATCTTTCTTTTGTAACAACATAAAAAGCATTGCACTGTAGTTAGTCAAGCAGCAGATAGGTAAAACTGCTGGCTACGGTACTCCCTACCCTTCCAGACAATATCATGTCATAATGACTGTATGTAATGCATGCTAGTTAGTTACAAGTTAATAGCATTTTAGTTTAGTACAGTATAAATATAGAACTGTATATAAAAAATACAAATATAAGTGAAAAGCATATTCACCTTTGGTAAATAAAATGGAAAATGGTACATGAAGACCAGAGGATCAGAACTATCTTAAATCGTATTAGTATGTATTTTAATTAAATCGGACTGACCCCCTTCAGTATGTCTTATCCGATATCAGCATTAATGGGGTCCAGTTTATCGAGGGACAACAGCACTCTTTTCCTTCACAATTCACACACATCTTTCATAACCCATATCTCCTCAGGCAATTCTGACATTCCACTAACATCTCTCTCTTCTCTGGCTCCTTCCGCTTTACTTCTAAACTCTCTTGCCTTCTCCCCCTTCATCTGCCAAGTTTTAATCCTCCTATTCCTGGCTGGGGCTTTTCTTTTCCTTACTGCTTTCAACCTAAAACTAACACTACCAGTTTATGCTGAGCTACAGCAGATTCATTTGGAATAACCTTACAATCTATAATAATTTTCTTTGTTTTCCTTTTGAACCTCAACTGTGGTAGCATGAAAAAATTGGGTTTGTGTAATTTAATATCTTTCTTTTTTGTTTGTTTGGTTGTTATTAGGTTGATTACAACAGACAATGTTGAAGCTGTAGTATTTTTTATTTATGTTGTGCCTGTGGGTGACAGACTGTTTAATTAATGTTTGTTTTTTCTTTTTTTTCATTGCAGTTTGATAGACGGGGATGAGTGAGCAAGTTACGCTCCCCTTCACTTGGATGCCCACCTCTCTTGGGTATAGTGATGGAATCAAGTATGTATTATAAAGGAACACTGTCGTGAACCTACAAAAGACTTAGTACAGTACTTGAGGAGAGCAGTGCAGTGTGTGAATCGGTCTAAAGGTGACATGATTTATCGACTCTGAACTAAAGTGAAGAAAAAACAAAAAGACAATCTCAAATAGACAGGATAAGTCAATTTATTTTTTGAACACTGGAAGAGTTACTGTTGTATGTGGGGAAAAGTGAAAGATTAAGACCAATGGTATTACATAAAGATTGTTAGATGGCAATTGCAATTTTTAAGTTAAGGAAATAAGTTTAGATTCTTAGGAGATCAGGATATAATTAGGTAAATATTAAGTAATCATAAGTTAGGCTAAGTTAGATATAGATATAGGTTTGATGAGCTAGGGGTAAGATTGAGGAAGTTTCGTACTGTAATATTAAGGTAATATTAAGGAGAATCTGAGTTTCATTTGCTAACCTTCAAATTTGTTCCCACTATCCTGCTTCAATTGTGTAAAATAAGGCCCCTACACATTGACATGAAACTCATAAATTTTTAAATTTAGATTCAAACACTGATAGATAATACACAATGCTGCAAGCTCTTACTGACATGCAAGTAAAAATGTTTTGGTACTGAAATCATCTTGATAAACTCAAAATCTTCCAGTAAATAATATCTTTACTGTAACTCAATAAACCTGTTATTTTCATAATATAGGACAGAATCAATGCTGAATTACCAGGACCAGAGAATGTATATTTCAGTTTCAAACCCAGATACATCATGTTTTCTTCCATCATCCCGCCCATGAGATCAAGTCTTCCAAAGCCAAAAGAAAAGTTAACTCTTTGTTTGGGTGCTATTTTGTAAGGTGGAATTAGTTAACTGCTATTTTGTACGGTGGAATTAGTTAACTAATAACAAGGGAGCACTATAATGATGTAGCTCTGCCACTCCAGTTTCTTGAATACAAGACAAGTAGGAAACTTTGAACAAAGCCACAACTATTGGTTTTGTCTTCTACTGACATAGCCTTAATCATGGCCTTTCAGGAGATAATGGTAACAAATAATTTAGATATCTGGCAAAAAAAGTGGATGTCACTTCACATAAATACAAAGTCAGAAGGAAGAACATCTTGTTAAATAACTGGAGAATAACTCAGGAATGTTATAAATCTCATTCTTTAGATAACTGTGTGCAGCTGTTTCATAACACTTATAAAACGAATATCCAGTATTGTTTTATTTGCAAAATTGCACTTATAATCCTCAAATGAGTATTTATCATGAAAGACATGATAAAATATAATCTATATATCTGATTCCCTAATTCATAACTTTGTTTCATATCCTTAGTACACAATGAGCATTTAACGCAAATTCTATTGAGCAAAAGACATAAAACTACTTACTTTAATGAGCTTTCCATTTTCAACAGGTTCATTGGTGCCAGGCTGGATCTTGTAACGCCTTAAGAAGGATGGTTTATTGAAGATATCCATTAATGTATAAATGGAACCAATTGTCCAATATACAAAGTAGGATACAATAGTGGAGCCTGAAACATTGGAAATATCAATTATTACCAATATGTGTAATGAATGACCTAGGATACTACCATTATCACTGGAGATATCTCTAGTCAGATCTTTAAATGTACACATGACACTACTACTGTAATGTAGTTCTCCATAAACTAAAATGAAAAACTACCTTAAATATCATGACAAATATGGTCTCTAAATGTAATATAAATAACTTCCTCAAGTTAATAACATAGTATGGTATAGAGGTAATCAAGGGGTCTTTTATGGAGGAGTAATGATAGCAGTTTATATTTGACAAAGTCTCCAAAGGTTGAGAGAGAGAGGAGAACTGAAGAGGAGAGAGAGAGAGAGCGAGAGAGAGAGAGAGGAAGAGAGATTGGTGGAAGAATGAATGGGAGTGGTTAAATGGCGGTCGGAAGCGTGTCTGTTGTGGCGCTCTGTAGTATATCAGTGGGAGTCTGTTACGAGAGTCGGAAGTAGTAAGGCGTTCGTGGAAGGCATAAAGTTGGTTTTGGCAGCAGTTTTGTCCGTTGATGTGTTATTTGATAGATTTTGGGGTTGTAAAGTTGTTGTGCGCGTCTGTCTGGTTCTGGTGAGGTTGAAGAGGTTGGTAGTGTGTTTCAGTGTCTGGGAGTGGTGGTTGGGGCAGTGTTGGTGTTGGCGGGTTGTTGTGCTGGGGTAAGCTGTGGGGTTGTGTTCTTTCGGGCTGTTGGTATTCATCTGCAGTGATTTGTTGGGTTGTTGTGGGGTTTTGGGTTTCAGTTGGTTGGTTAGTGTTTGCTTATCGGTGGTGGTTGTGTGTCGGCTAGCCTTCAGCCTATATCCAGCGGACAGCACAGCCTAGCCCTGAGTATCTGGAGCCAGAGGTGAGTACGTGTTTGTGTTTTGTGTGTTTGGTATTTCGTTGAACCAATTGTCCTGCAGGTTAAAAGTAACATAAAGGGGAAAGTGTGAGTGTGGAAAATTTTGTTAGCGTGTACAATTAATGTAATGGTGGGGAGTTTGCTTGCTTTTTTTTTACTTGGCTTTGATTCCGCCACAGTAACTTGCTCAAGTTAATAACATAGTATAGAGGTAATCAAGTCTTTTCAGTCTTGAGTCATTTGCATTTACAGATCTTGCTACTTTATTCAGTTGGATATTAAGTCAACATTAAGAAAAATACATAATATTAGTGGTCTGGTAAGAGCATCTAGGAAATAGATACCCTAATCCAAAATGTACGGATTGTATCTGGGGACATCAGGATGGAATTTGGAATACAAAAATGCACCTTGGCCAACATACAAAAAGGCAAAGTGACAAGGATCAAAGGGATAAAGCTGCCAGATGGGAATAGCATCAAACACATAGATGAGACAGGATACAAATATGTACCTGGAAACAATAGTTGGAGAGAACATAAAACACCAAAAGAATATTATGCAGACTTAAGCGATACTCTAGTCAAACCTCAATGCCGGAAACAGGATGAAAACCATAAACACGCGAGCTGTACCAGTAACCAGACAATGCACACAAGAAGTGGAGTGGATGAAGACTGAACTTCATGAATAGACCCGAAAAATAGGAAATACATGACAATACACAAAGCACTAGACCCAAGAGCAAATGCAGACAGATTATACTAACACAAAAGGAAGAAGAGAGAGGTCTACTAAGCATAGAGGACTGCATCAACATCAAGAGCAGACCACTGGGGCCATATCTGAAAACCAGTGAAGACAAGGGGCTAAGTAGTGCATGAGAACTAGGACTGATAAAAGCAGACAAAGACCAAGAAATATACAGGTACAGGAGAATGAAAAACAGAAGAGGAATGGCAAACAAAACCAATGCACGGACAGTACGAGACAAACTAAACAACTGGCAACCAATGAAACATGGCAATGGCTACAAAGGGGAAAACTCAAGCAGGAAACAGAAGGAATGCTAACACCAGCACATGATCAGGTCTTAAGAATCAGATAGTATGTCCAAGGAACAATATGTAGTTGGAAATAACATCTCACTCATATACAGGAAATGTAATATGAAAGACAAGACCATAAACAAGCATCAAGTAAATGCGAATAGACAGAACCAGTAAAAAAAGAGGCATGATTCAACAACAAAAGCCCCCCACTGGAGCCTGTGCATGAAACATCTGCTAGCTTGTAGTAATAAGTAATACGAATACAAAAACCAACCCGAGGGAGTGATAGAAAACGATCAGGCAAATCCTCTGGGACTGATATCAGAACAGATAGGGTGATATGTGCCAATAGACCAGAATTGACACTGATCAACATAATAAAAAAGACAGTACTGTCATTCATTGATGTCGCAATAACATGGGACACCAGAGTAGATGAGAAAGAGAAAAAATTGTTAAGTTTCAAGGCCAGAAAATAGAAATAAGAATATGAGATATGCCAGTGGAAATTGTACCCATAATCATAGGAACACTAGGCATGATCCCAAAATCCCTGAAAAGGAACCTGGAAAAACTATATGCTGAAGTAGCTCTAGGATTCATGAAGAAGAGTGCTATTAGAAACACCGCACAGCGAGAAAAGTGGACTCCGAAGGGGGCAGGATACTACCCAGAACCCCACACTATAAAAACCACCCAGTCAAATAGGGTGACTGAGATAGAGAAAAAAATATGTATGTATGTATGTATGTCATATGTATGTATGTAGTATGTATGTATGTATCTAATGTATGTATGCTATTGTATGAGGTCGGGTATATTATATATATATATATATAGATATACGATATATATATATAATATATATAATATAATATAGATAATAATATAGGTAGTCTGAGGTATATTATATATATTATATAATAGAAATATATCTATATATATTATATACACATATATATATATATAACTATATATATATATTATATATACATATATTATATAATACTTATATATATATAATATATATATATATACTATATATATATATATATATATAATATCATATATATATATAATATATATATATACACAGGCAGTCCCCGGGTTACGACGGGGGTTCCGTTCTTGAGACGCGTCGTAAGCCGAAAATCGTCCGTAAGCCGGAACGACGCTTGGAAATATGTCTTAAACTAATAAAAAGTTATAAAAACCTTACTTGTAATCCTTTGGTTACACTACATGTTGTTTCCTGTAGTTTTGATGTACAACCTGGAGTTATTTTCATAGAATGCTGGTTCTTGAAGGTAAAAACTATTGTAATCCTCTGGTGACACTACATTCTTGAAGTTTTATGTACAACCTGGAGTGATTTTGCCAAATCTTGAGGGCTACAAGAACAGCTGATTACTATTTACGTATCATATAGACTAATTAAAGTAAACGTATCTTTAAATAGGCTTATATATTAGTATCAACAAAACATTTCCTGCTATGAGTCAGAGGCCGTTTAATGAAACGAACACTTCTCTGTCCTATCTGTTCAGAAAATAAATGTTACGTCAATCCCCGAGACGGTGACCATTGTTGCCAAGGCGTCTCTCTCTCTCTCTCTGATCAAATTACACTGGAACTTTGACATACGATTGCCCTTATACACGAATGTTTTGAGATACAACAGAAAATTTGCGAAAATATAAGCTTTGATATACAACGAAATATTTGAGATACAATTTTGCGACGAGTTGTTAGTATAGGCGACCGATAAATGGCGTTCAGTCTGTTTGTTTGTTGGTGCTGCATGTTAACACGTCGTTGTTTAGTTCGTTGTATTTGCGCCTATTTTTCGTGTTATTTTGTCTATTTTATTATTAACCATGGGTCTCAAAGCTAAAGACAAAGCAGGTGATAAGAAAAAACCCAAGAAAATGATTTCGATGGAAGCAAAAATAGGAAATTATAGCAAAGCATAAAACCTTCCAAAGGCATCACCATTATTTATAAACTACAAACTGATTAAAATAAAAAAATAAAAATTAGTTTAGCAATGTTATTTCATTTGTTTATTACGTAGTTATTAGTGTACATACGTAAATAAAACGAGAACAAATCGTTCCCTGCCACCCTTCCCTACCTCTTCCCCCTGCTGGCCTCACGTCATCTTTCGTTGTGGTAAGTAAAATTCCTTTCTTTTTTTTAATTGATTTTATTAACATTTATTATCATTTATCACATTGCTATGTTATTTTATCATTATGTGTGTTATTACTCGTTTATTTGTGAATAAATTGTGTACATTATATGTAATTTAGCTGTGTTTAGGTGTGGTTTCATACCGCTAGAACGGATTAATACATATTACATTATTTTAAATGGGAAAAAATGCTTTGAGATACAACTGTTTTGATATACGACGATGGTAACGGAACAAATTAAATTCGTATGTCAAGGTTCCAGTGTACTGGATAATGTCTCTCTTTGGATACTTCGATTTTGCCAAATCTTGAGGGCTACAAGAACAGTTGATTACTATTTACGTATCATATAGACTAATTAAAGTAAACGTATCTTTAAATAGGCTTATTATTTATTTTAGTATCAACAAAACATTTACTGGCATGAGTCAGAGGCCGTTTAACGAAACGAACACTTCTCTGTCCTTACTCGGAGCGTCGGAAGACGCCTCTCTCTCTCTCTCTCTCTCTCTCTCTCTCTCTCTCTCTCTCTCTCTCTCTCTCTCTCTCATTGTAATCTAACCAGAAACTTCGTTTTGTTATTATTACTGGAAACAAGCAATGATTTTTTTCATTATTTTGTGCTTTTGGACTTATATGTAAACTTTGCGCACCGCAAGCTAGTATGTATTCATTCGCTCGGAAACTAGTTCCGCATATGAGGCGTCACTAAAAAACATAGAAAAATACGACATAAAAAGTGTCAAAATCATCATAACCTCAAAATTTTTGTTGTAATCTAACCAGAAAAACGGTTATTCTTTTTTATTAATATACTGTGCTAAACTATAAAGGAGTTTTATCATAGTATGAGTTTTTAAAAGCGTCGTTAACTCGGAGCGTCGGAAGCGTCAGCGTCGTAACCTCGGAACAAGTGTCGTAAACCCAGGACGGATTTTTCCAGTGAATATTTAAGAAAAAGCGTCGTAACCTCGGAACGTCGTAAGCCGGAACCGTCGTAACCCGGGACCGCCTGTATATATAATATCTATATATATAATTATTATTATATTCTATATATACTATATATATATATATATATATATATATATA
>NC_087200.1:172595117-172610117 GCF_015104395.2 Macrobrachium nipponense | reverse complement strand
ACACGTGCAAAATGCAGTGTAAACAAGTGGTGCATAGACTACAAAGAGGCATGCACATCAAAGCTAGGTAGTCTCTGTCTGTCTCTCCTGTCAACAAGAACAGGAGATAGCTAAACTGTAGAGGGAAGTAGAAGAATTGGCAAAAGAATTAAAAGGAATTGACAAAGGACAAACTCGAAGGCAAGAGAAGAGAAGACAGGATGGAAAAGGAAACTGGAGCCCTACGAAGAGAAGTGACAAACCTTAAGGAGAGAAACAGGAATTGAACAACAACATTGTAGAAAACAGAGAGTATTGTGGAGATTAGAAAACAATTGCTTAAGACCAGATCCAGAAATGAAACAGAAACAAGCACTAGACAAGGAACAAAGAAAGAAGTTTACAATGATAAAAATGATGAATTCAAGAGAGCTATTGGTAGAAGAGTAATAGCAGCCAGAAAACACAATTGTCCTCAAAAAAGAATTCACACACCAAATAGATTTGCTGTGCTCTTGGAAACAGAAGAGGAAACAATCTTAATTGGAGACTTGTTAGTAAAAGAGCAGGGGTTAAATTTTGTGAGCAAAAATAGAAAAGTTACTCCTTACCCAGGTGCAGGAGCCAAGAAGACAGCCAAGGCAGTGAAAAAAAAAATCAAGGTAAATAATAGAAAAAGTGCACTGATAGTGCACGGAGGAGGAAATGATGGAATAAGAAACTGGAAAAACCAGACAGAAGGTCTTGTAGTCAACCTGACGAATGGCATTCTTATAGGACTCCCATAGCAAGGCAATTGGAATCAATGAAAGACTGGAACTAATATGCCAAGAAAAAGGTGTTAGGTTTGTAAACTTTTGGGACATATTTATAGGGAATAGAAAACTATATAAAAGAGATGGAACTCACTTGAATTTGGAAGGAGCAAAACTAATAGGAAACCTTCTCAACAAAACCTCTTGAAACACCTCAAGTGAACTGAACATTCAAGGGAAGAAGTTGGACAGCTTCCAAAATCTGGTTAGTAATGGCACTGCAGGAAACAGCAACAGTAAGGGATATAAAGCCACAGAGGACAAAAGAGAAGATAAAAAAGTCCCTCAGTGGCGAAATTTAATGCACAATATTTGGAACAAAGTAGATCTCTTCAAAGCATTGGTAGCAAGAGAAGAATTAGACATAATAAGTATCACAGAAACATGGATACAAGAGGCAACAAGATACTTTGTAGGAGAGTACCAGATAGCTGGATATAAATAAAAAAGGTGGAGGTATTATGTTTTATGTCAGGGACCACCTCAGCCCAATAGTGTGTAAAATTACAACCATGCAAAAAGTGGTTGGCTTCAATATAAACAGTCTAGGGAAGAAGATAACTCTAATATGTACTAGTGTACAGGCCTCCCCACCAACCACAAATGTCTGATGAGGAGCTGTATGCACTACTAGGACAAGAAATAAACAACAAACACTGCATAACAATGGGAGATTTTAATGCAGTAGTACACTGGGACACAATGACCTCCACATTAAACGTGGAAGGAAGAGACTTTTAGATTTTGTAAAAAATTAATTCCTCCACCAATCGTTTGACAAACCTACTTGAGGAAACAACATACTAGTATCTGACCTTTCAGTACAGTCACCTCTCAATTAATGTGGGGGTTATGTTTCTGGAGAGCTCGCGTTAACTAAAAACGTGTTATTTAAAAATATTTTTTCCCCACATAAAGAAAAGCGTATGAATAAGGGGGGTTACATTCCTGGACTTGGGGAACTGTGTTTTTTTTGCTAAGTACAACCAAATTAGATAATAGCAACTTCTGTTTGGTGTATTTCAACCATTGTACAATAGTAAACGATTACTGTAGTTATGTTATAAACGACATTATGTAGAATAGGACTGATATATTTTTATGTAATAACTTTATTTGCTTTAGATCAATGATCAGCATGGAAATATGCTGTTAAATCTAAAGCAAGTTGTAGCTGAAGCTGCTAATGATTGTTATCTTGCATCGGCAACAAGGATAAAACTCCAGTAAAGTTATACCATCAAACACAACCGTAGATAAAATTGAGAGAAAATTATTTTAATCAAAACTACTGGGCTTGAAAAAATATTTACAGTTGTTTTCACGCAAATAAAAGGTAAATAACGTAAAGCTTGTATTACGATAAATTCAAGTGAAAATAGCAAACAGAATTAAGTTTTTCTATTTACACAATAAACAAGCTCCCAATGCAATCTGTTAAAAAAAAAAAAAAAAAAATTTAGTTCACAACGAGACTTATTCAAGCCATATTTTGACTTAAAAATTCGTCGTATAACAAAGAATGGCCTTGTTTCATATAAGTAAAGTATCTAGATATTCATTTATGCTAACTAGAAGCAAGAAAATTCGCACAGAACTGTGTTAAATACGGAAAAATAAACTTGTATTTGCCATCAACTGATTTCCAAACCAAAACATTGACCACTGTTATTATTTCATAACACTATAATAAGAGAATACATACAATATTATTGGATAGTGAAGTAATGTATAACTTTTTGAAGGATTCATGGAAAAGATGCATATCATTCATTCGGTGTGTAATTATACCTAGCCATCAGCAGCATGACATCGCTCAATTATACCAATGTTGGAACGAAGCTGATTCTCGTTTCGTGTTGAATTTTTTTTTTTTTTTTTTGCTCTATTAATAAATAAAAAAAATCTTTCACTTTATTAAGAAATACACAAAGTTTTCCCTTTTATTAATAAATACACACTGTGCTATGTCTTTATGTCAACGGCTTTTGTCTGCAGCGCTGATGCGCAGGTGATTTGAAAACAACGTTCAGGCACCAATTCGCTGTGCCCATTTGCTTTTAAACAAAATTTTTGGATATTTTAAACATTTTAAAATATTTTCTAGCTCGCGTTAAATCGAAAACGCGTTAATTGAGAGGTGACTGTACATGCAAATCTGGACATAAAATGATTATGCTTTTCATCCTTGAACAAAAACCTCTGCTGAACACAATACAAAAAGCGTTCCTGCTGCTAACGTGTGTTAGGATGACCACACCCCTCCCAGCCAACAAACGAGAATAATACCAAGGGTGATGTCACACAGGTAGAAGCCAATCAGGAGGCTCCCAGTGATGTCGCCCGCCTGAGGAGGTCCGCACAGCATGAGAAGGCTCACAGTATGAGTCACCTTCCCAGGAACCAATGAAAATTCAATCTGCCCCGGGGTTCCCCAGCTGCACTTAAAGCGCCCACACCACCAGGTTAAAAGGATAAGGGCTCGCCACTAGAATTCAGTCCCTTAGCAGTCATCGCTGGAAAATGTCCTCTCAATCTGGACAAAATGACACGTTATAAGAATAGAATAATAAACATAAAAAATGACTCAACTTAGGGGTTTGGGGCAGTGATGAAACATAAACAAAACCATGTTTTCCTATTAGGGTATGTGTTTATGAAAAATATGATATAGAATTGGCTTTATTTTGTTTATTTTGAATCTTTATGGAGAGTCAGTAAAACAACATTTGTACGTAATAACTTCATCTTTACAAACCAATTTTTCATAAGATACCTGTTGTTGCAAAAGCTAGCCTATAGTACAAATCTAGATGGTTTTGTAATTTAAGTCGTCTTAGGTGTATCCCAATTATTAGAATTGATAAAATGCTTGCTGGTTCCTTACCTGGTGAAAGAGTTGCTGCAGGAAATTACTGCCTCTGGTTAGCACCCATCTCAACCTGTAGTAGCGTGGCGGTATAGCCAGGGGTGCCTACTACTTCAGTGGGATTCTTTGCTGCAAAGGACATCTCCAATTGCCCCTACCCTGGGCTGAGTAGCACGCCCCTACCCTCGGCTGAGTAGCACAACACAAAACAACCAGAATAAACTATGTAGTATATAAACCATAAAATTACAAACCACTACCCATCCATTAAAAAACAAACTGGTGGGCACTCCACATACATAGTAACCCCCTGGCTTCTTTACGACTCAAAACCCTTATTTCAAGGCAAAGAGAAGAATGAATGGATGGGATATGTCCTACACTCCCTCACCCAACACTATGCCAGCAACCGAAAATGGACCCAAGGTACTGCAATTCCTCATACATATAGTTTCCACTTCGTGCAAGTAATGGGATGCAAACACTGTCTTGCATTTCCAGTATGTTGCCTGAATAATTGAGGAAAGAGACAAATTATATTTGAAAGTTAGGGATGTGGCTACCACCCTCACTTCGTGCACTTTCACTTTCCCTAAGTAAACATCCAAGACTAGGTCTCTCAGAAAAAACTGCCAGGACAAATTTTGAGAGGGGACGAGACAGCTTTTTAATTGATCACAACAGGTTGTTCGATTGACCATGAATCTTCTTGGATCTATAAAAATAGTCTCGGTGCCCTTACAGGGCAAAGAGCCCTCTCTTCTTCAGGACCTAAGATATCCATAATACACTTTATAGTAAAGAATGAGGCCAGGATTTGGACAAATCTTGATTAGAGGACAGATCTACTCCCCTATGCCTAAACACAAGCGCTCAACATTGCTTTATAACCCTTAATGGTTGAGGAAGACAGTCCTACAGATGATCTTAAATAAAGCATGATATCTCCAATCTCTACTACAGACAAGATGTTATGTACTTTGTACCAGGATCGAAAGACTGTCCACTGGCTTGATGTACCTTGCTCGAGGATTGTCATCTGTATCGTTCAATAACTTCTACAACTGACTTTGAAAAGCCCTTTGCTCACTCCAGTTATCTGACAGTATGAATGTGTTCAGGGCCAGAATGGACAGTCTTTCGTGGAACAGTCTGAAATGCAGTTGTTTGAGTAGATTGGGTTTTCCGAGACAATAGTCTTGGAAAGTCCACAAGAAGTTCTTTCAAGTCCAGAAACTACTCCTGAGCAGGCCAAAATGGCACTACATGTGTCCTAGTCACATTTTGGTGAGCTCAAAGCTTATTGTTAACTTCACCTCACCATTTTTTGAATGGTGGGAAGGCATAAAGGTCTTTGTCCAACCAGTCTACTAGCACTGCATCCGTTGCCAGTGCTAGAAGATATAGGGTTGGTGAGCAATACAGAGGAAGCTGGTGGTTCTTGCTGGTCACAAACGGATCCAGGATTGGCCGTCCCCCCAATACATTTAATTTTCCCTGGATAAATCTGGTTAGGATCTTTGTATGGTTTTGATCTGCCCAGATGAGAAGGGTTCTTGCTGCTTCGCAAAGGGTAAACGAACGTGTAACCCCTGTTCTTGATGTAAGACAGTGCCATGCTGCTGTCCGAATGGAGTGTAACTGTCTTGTCAAACACTTCTACTGCAAAAGCTTGCAATTCCCAGAGAATAGCTTTTAGTTCTTTTACATTTATATGTCATTTCCTTTGCTCTGGAGTCCATACCCTGGAGACCTCGCTGTCTCCCAGGAGAGCTCCCCAACCTAGTTCTGAAGTCTAAATAAATCACTAGGGTGGGGCTCAGAGGGAGGAACGACTTCCCTTGCGAGAGTCTGTCACTTGACCTCCACCAAAGTAGGTTACCTGTGATTTCTCAAGTCACTGGGAAAACAAATGTGTCCCAATACTTCTTTCTGTCCCAGCAGACTTTTAGATAAAATTTTAAGTTCCTCATATGCAGCCTTCCCAAAGTTACGAGTTGCTCCATGGACGAGAGGGCCTCCCAGGAGGCTCATCCAATAGTTTGCAGAGCAGGAAAGAAATCTATCAACTTTCTGAAGGCAAGATTCTACCCTTTTGGGGGATGGAAAATCCTGCTAGAAAGTTTATCCTCATCCCCAAATATGCTATATCCTGAGAAGGAATCAGGTGAAAATCCTGAAGGTTTATTAAAAGGCTAAGGTCTTGGGCTAGGAGAAGACTCTTTTGAAGGTCCTCCATACATTTCTCCTTTGATTGGGAACGAAGAAGACAATCATCTCAGTAGAGCAAAATGCTGATTCCCATCAGATGTAACCATTTCACTATGGGAGCTAAAGCTCACTTGAATACTTGGGGCGCCGTGGACAGGTCCAAGCAGAAGGCTCTGAACTGATACACCCTGTTCCAAAACACAAACCTTAAGAACTTCCTTGAGTCCAGATGAACGGGGACATGGAAGTATGTGTCCTGCATGCCTATTGAATCATCCAATCTCCCTGGTAAATGGATGATAGGATGGATTGGCTCACTTCCATCTTGAACCCAGTTTTCTGGATATAAATATTCAGGGTACTTGCATTCAGAACTGGCCTCCCATCTCCTTAGACCTTGGGGGCTACAAGAAGCCAATTGTAGAACCCCAGAGAGCAAGTGTCCTTGACCACTTTGATGGGTTCTTTCTCAAGAAGGAAAGATAGTTTTTGAAAGAGGGCCAAAAACCTCTCCAAGCCCATGGAGTAGGCTGTCAATCCGACAGACGTGCTATTTAAGGAAGGCCTCTGTATGAACGGGATGGAGTATCCCTCCCTCAAGACTTCTACAATCCAGGGTTTTGCTCCTTTTGCTTCCCAAAGTTCCCAAGAGCGAAGGAGCCTTGCTCCTACCGGAATACGGAGGAAGAGGTTCTCATTCACATAAGGGGGGCTTCGCAGAGGACTTCTTGGTCACCCAAAAGGCAAAATGGACACTTGCAAGAGGTCTGGAAAAGCATCTTTGTCTGTTTCTATCATAAAAGGGCTGAGATTGAAGGGGTGAGACTGTCCTGGAACTGAAAGAAGGAGTCTCTCTGGGGAATGTTGCAGATTGAGCAAGGAGGTCCCAGGATAACTTTTTCTGCAGGTCCAACACAATCTGTAGCACTGCTGCTTGTGGGAACAGATATTGTTGGTCAAGTGGAGAGTATAAGAATAGCAAAGATATCTTTTCTTTAAAATTCCCATTGTAAAGTGGGAGGCTAATTCCACAGAGCTGTCCCTTATGTCTTTGTTGAGACAGGAGATGACTCCCAAAAAATCCAAGGTGTTGCTCTGCAGAACATGAGGACAGTCCTTGATCTCATGAGCAAAGGCTCCTACTGCCCAATCTAAGCAGCTTAGCACTCTGAAGACTTTAGATAAGGGCTCAATCAGGTGGCCCAGTTCCAACATCGAAAAAAGGATTTTAGCAGAATTGAAGGCAAACCTCCGAGAAGAATCTACAGACTGAAGAAGGCCCCTGGGAGGAGGTAGACACTCTCAAAGAAGGGGCCTCTCCCATTGTGTAAGACAAGTATCTCTGTGAGAGCCTGGAAGGAGGGAAACTAAAGGAGGCTCTTCCCTGCTCTCTCTTTCCCGACAGCCAACCTTCCACTTAATGCAACGCTTTCTTTGCTGAGGAAGAAAGCACCATCTTGGGAAGTCTCATGGAGCCTACTGTCTCATCATCCACCAAATACATAGATGCTGGGGAAACCAGTGCTGTGGACAAGAAAAAGTTGGGAAAAGTTACCAACAAAAACCTTAGCAACAAAGCATGTGCAGTAGGTTGGAGAGACTGGGTTCACTTCCTCTTCCTCATCCTAAGAAATCAGGGACAAATCTGAGGGAGGCAGACAAACACTCCTGCTGCACCAACTCTGCGCTTGCTACCTACGACCTTTTGACAGGCACCCTGAGATCCTTACGGTGACGAATAGGCCTTGGAGAAGAAGGAGCACTAACATCACGTGCATGGGCAGGGGAGGTTGCAACACGCTAGCGATGTGCACAGACGGGGTGGGGTGGGGGGGGTAACACCCCCGGGGATTTGAGGCAGAGGACGAAGCATCTCCTGCAGATCGCACACTACTAACACTGCCCGAAACAACAGCACTCTCGGGAACACGTCCACGTTCCTCCCTCAAAGGCGAAGGAAGGGCAAAGTCCTTAGCCTTCCAAAGTTTGATACGCCGACGGGGTGTAGAGGGGGAAGAGGGAGAGGAAGACGGCACTGGTTTCTTAAGCGCACTCTTCTCAGGAGGCGGGGATGAAGCAACAAGTTTCCTACCAGTCCTCCCAACCGATAAGGCAGCCAACTTCACATCCAATACAGAGTCCAACCTCTGCAGCACTGCCTGGCATATGAGCTCAGACTGATGTGCCAGAGAAGGCTCCAATGACAAGGAAGGGAGATGTAGCGAACTGGGTGGCAGTGATGACGTCACAGCTGAGAAAGGCGGATCAGAGGAGACAACTGATAGAGACGTCATCGATGGGAGGGACGTCACAACTGGTGGTGACGTCATGGCTTCCCCTCCGTGCGAAGGGGAATCAGACGCCACTGGCGGAGGAATACACAAAGACGGATACCCCCGTGACAGTCATCAACGGGGGCTGATTGCCAACAGCGTCACTACGACTCGAAGCGGCAGCAGACAACTGGCAGAGCAATACAAGATGGCCGACTGCTGCCACCCACGAAGACGAGGCCAGGAGGAGGGGGATGGCCTGGCCAGACCGGGGGAGGGGGGGGGGGGGGGTGGGGGGGGGGGGGGGGGGGGGTGCAAGCCTCCACAAAATGTGCTAGCAACCCCTCCAAGGACGGGGGACCACTCTTAGCCCAAGCGGTTCTTCCAAATTGCCGCCATTCTGGACGCCTCCGACTCTGGAATAAAAGAGATTAATGAAAAAAGAAAAAGCACCCTTCTCGGGAATCAAATAGACTCCCGAGGAAGAAGGGGCTACATTACAAACATTAGCCTGGCGGCCTCCCAATACTTCAATCGACGAATCAATGGAAGAAAAGGATGGAGACGCAAGGACAACCCTACTAATGAAAAGGGTTGACATGCAGGAGACGAAACTCTTAATACCAGCCAAACACACACACACACTAAACAGAAGTGAAACGGGCAATGAACCAGGAAAAGGCCAAGAGAGGTTAACACAACTCTCACCATGCAGTCAAAAGAAAGACTGATGCATGATCATAGGTGAATGGTCTTTGACCATCCTTCACCCGATCTACGCACGTGTTGCCAGATATCACAAGATTCCTGGCTTTCATCTGTTTTTTTAACCGGATCCAGCTAGGCACTAGAAATTATCCTATTGTTAAGACCAAAGGTTTGTTCACGTATGAACAATGAATACATAACAATAAAGTGAAAACTGGGCTACTTTATACATTTTTTCAACAAATTTCTATAGGTTTGATAAATTTCTACTCACCATACACCATGAGGTTGTAAGGGTCATCCCCAAATGTGTTAAGAATTTTGTCCCACTGATGTTGCCAGAAGTTACCAGATGCTCCCCAGAAATGTTGTAGATGACTGTTAAAAATGAGAAGGATATATTATAATATACGTACTGTAATGGAATTTCATACACATAACTGAATCTCAAAATTCTACTGTATATTCATGATTACCAAGTTCAACTAAAAAATAAATATAAAAAAAAAATCCCTAAAAACCACAACACTAGCTCTTTAACATGTTTGTTATAAGCTGCCGCTGCTGGGAACAAAATAACCACAAACAGCTATTTTAATATTTAAAACCCAAATACAAAATTCAACTGTAGAAGAAAAAGATCAAGTGCCTCCGGTAGGTTATCATGCACATATGTCCCTCAGATAGTTATATTAAACATTTATTTGTGAATCAACCACTAAGCAACAGTTCCCAGGTTCCCAAATCATTCAGGATTACCATATACAGACAGTCCCCAGTTTATTGGGAAAACTGGGGACTCGGTTAATGGCGTTAGACAGCAATTTATGGTGCCATAATGAGCCATGTTTCAGTTATCAGCACCATAAGGGCCAATAATAGCATTATGGTACCATAACATATCTAACAGAGGTGCCATAAACCGGTTATGTGCTATTAACTCAAACCTGGCACCATAAGCGCCATAAATGGCCGTGTTTTGGTTAATGGCCGTTTTTGCTTATCAGCATCCCGCCAAGAACGTGGTCACATCATAACATCAGATATAAAATTAGCACATGTAATATTCACATACTGTCAGTCTCTGATTATCGGTGATATAGTCTTAATTATGACCTTATATAATTCTTAAACTACAGGTTGTATTCTCCTACTTACAATGGGGTTAGGTTCTGAAAAACCCTTCATATGTCGAAAAATTCCTATCTCAAATGTAGCCTACCCTACACTAGGGTAATCAGTACCATCTTTATAAATAGGGTAGTGTACCCTACACTACACAGTATACTTATACATATACAGCATAGTAACTATTAATTTCAGCTAACTCTCAAGGTTCAATGCATATTGGCTCATGATAATTCAGTAATAAGAGAAATTGAATAACATTAACTAGTTAGCCTACCGTTTACGATGATAGATACCATGGAGGACTCAGATTCGGATCGATATCGGCACAATTGAGCGATACCTATTAGGCTGCCGACACCTACATATAATTACGAAATAAAAACATAACGAATATGCATCTTTTCCTCGAATCTTTTAAAAATCATACTTTACTCTATCCTATTCTATTGTATGTACGTATTCTCATATTACGTATTGTATCATAAAATACTAACAAAACTGTCAATGTTCTGGTTTAAAACCAGCTGATGGCAAATATGAGTTTATTTTGCCGTATTTAACTCAATTCGGAGCAAATTGTTTTGCTTCTAGAAGCATAAAAAATATCTAGATACTTTACTTATATGAGACAAGGTCACCTTTTCGTTATAAGATGTGTTAATTTTAAGTTGAAATGACAATTTGTCGAAAATGCATTTTCCTAACTATACAAACGAGGTCCTTTAACAATTAGGAAGTAGCTAGCGGCAGCTGGAACGGTCGTAAGCTTCGAACAAGGGGAGAACGGTAGTTAACTGCTGTCCGATCGTCGCGCGCCCGCTCGCGACTGGGAGGTAAACAAATCACTTTTGCTTTTGGCCCATGCAAAATACGCAGAGTGAGGGGTGGCATGAGGAGGGACTTTATGTTAAAGGACCTCAGGTTTGTATAGTTAGGAAAAATGCAATTTTCGACAAATTGTCATTTGTTCCGATACGTAATACAAACCATCGGTCCTTTAACAATAGGAAGACTCACTTCTTGGTGGGCTGGAATCTGAGTCTTTTGATGAAACAGACTGGTGTTCGTCCATCCCTGGAATGCCTCCCTGGTCGTAAGAGCGAGGGAGGATCCAAGCCTCTGTCCGATTGATCGGGGTGTGCACCGCAGGATCAATGGTCAGACCTCTGGGCCGAGTACTAAGAGAGAGGCAAGCGTATCTCTTCGTACCAGCATTGTAAGAACTTTTTCCTTCCATGAGCAAATGTAAAGTAATGGGTTTGTCTCATGTTGGCATCCACTTTCTCCCCCTTGTTGGAGAAAGTGGTTGGATATTTACTCCTATCTCTAGTTAAAGAGATAGGATGGGGCTCTGTTGAATAGCTTACCTGCATCGGACTCCTTTCCAGCAAGGTAACGACCGTATCCCTCTGCCCACAGGTAGAGGTAGAAAAAGATGGTGAAGAGAAGCCAGTCACTCTCTCATTCACGCATTCATTCTCCCAGTCATACCAGGAATCGATGCTGTTCTGCCTGCTCGGGTGAGGGCTGTAAGCTTACACAACGTTGAGCAGCCACCACAGGTCCCAAGGAAAAAGTATCCAAGGACTTGTGGGCAATATCCCGAAGGTAGAAGGACGTGAAGGTGGTCTGGTTGGCCCAGACACCTGCCTTCAGACCTGCGCCACGGAGAAGTTCTTACGGAACGCTAAGGAGGGTCCGATACCTCTGACTTCGTGGGCTCTCGGACGGAGCGTACGGGATGTCGTCGCTACCATCAGCTTCGTACGCTCTCCTGATCACCTCACGTAGCCAGAAAAGAAAAGCGTGTTCTTGGAGACTTCTTTCTTGGTGACCCCAGTGCTAACGAAGAGGCGTCGACACTCAGGCCTGAGATGTCGAGTTCTCTTCAGATAGCGCCGTATCAGCGCCATCACAGGACAAGCAGCATCTCATCCGCATCGTTATCTGTAAAGTCCAGCAGGGAGGGGATCGTGAAAGACTCGAACCTGTCGTCAGGGATCGACGGATTCTGAGTCTTAGCTACGAAGTTCGGGACGAAATCGAGCGTCACAGATCCCCAGCCTCTGGTATGTTTAAACATCATAAAGAAAGGCCATGTAGTTCCCTACTCTCTTCGCCGATGCCCAGGGCCAGCAAGAAGAGGGTCTTGAGGGTCAGATCCCTGTCTGACGACTCTCGGAGTGGCTCGAACGGTGTTCGAGTCAGACTCCTAAGGACGAGAGTCAGTCCCACGCAAGGGGGCCTGAGTTCCCTGGGTGGCAAGACTTTCGAAGCTCCTCATTAGCAAGGATATCTCGAACGAATTCGTGATGTCCAGTCCCCTCAGTTTTAGGACGAGAGCCAGAGCGCTCTATATCCCTTAACTGTGGGTACTGAGAGGAGCTTCTCTCGGCGAAGAAGAAACACGAGGAAATCCGCTACCGCTGAAGAGTGGCTCTGAGAGGAGGACAAACCCTGTCTACGACACCAACCACAGAAGACGGCCCACTTCCCTGGTACACAGCTGCAGAGGACTGTCTGACGTGTCCAGCCATCTCTGTTGCTGCGCTACGAGAAAAGCCTCTCGTTCGCAAGAGATGGTGGATAACAGCCAGCCGTGAAGTTGAAGGGACTGGACTGCGCGGTGGTACCGTTCTACGTGTGGCTGGGCTAGAAGGTTGTGCAGTTGGGTAGCTCTCTCGGTGCGTCTGCAAGAAGAGCCAGCAGGTCCGGATACCAAACGGCTTGAGGCCGTTTGGGAGCCACCAGGATCATTCTGAGATTGGGAGTGACCAGCGCTCGAACTGATCACTTTCCGAATCAGACAGAAGGGAGGAAAGGCGTTAAGCGAAGAGGTTGTCCCAGGGGTTGTTGGAGAGCGTCCTCTGCAGCTGCCCATGGGTCCGGCACGGCCTGAGAAGAAACACCTGGATCTTCCTGTTGTGCCGGGTGGCGAACAGGTCTACGACCGGTCGCCCCCACAGGTTGAAGAGTCCTTTCCGCCACATCTTGGTGTAGAGACCATTCGGCTGGTCCCTATCACCTGATCCCGACGGCTGAGCTTGTCCGCTACTACATTCCTCTTGCCTGGAATGTAGCGTGCTGACAGCTCTATCGAGTGAGCCGTGGCCCACTCGTGCACCTGCACCGTCAACTGATGGAGCGGAAGAGACACTAGCCCCCCCTGCTTGTTGACATATGCCACTACTGTGGTGTTGTCGCACATCAACACCACTGAGTGTCCCACCAAGCGGTCCCGAAACTCTTGGAGAGCGTTGAACGCCGCCTTGAGTTCCAGGACATTGATGTGAAGGTGCTTCTGTGATGGTCCCACACACCTGCAGTTCAGCAACTCCTCCCAGGTGTGCGGCCCCATCCTCGGTCGATGCGTCTGAGAACAGAAGCATCTCCGGGGGGGGAGTGCGTATGGGCACTCCTCTTAAGAGGTTCTTGTCGTCGAGCCACCAGGCTAGGTCCTGCCTCACCTTGTCCGTGATAGCAACGGGAAAAAGTAAGGAGGATACCTTGGCCTGAGGAACCAACTCTCCCTTAGCCTCCACTGGAGAGACCGCAGGTGAAGACGCCCGTGAGGGACTAACTTCTCGAGTGACGACAGATGGCCGATCACGACTTGCCCATTGCTGTGCTGCCTGTTCCTGCCGCGACAGGAACCCGGCCGGCTGCCTCCCTGAATTTGCTGATACGCAAGTCTGCGGGAAGACTTGCCCTGCTACCGTATCTATCAGCTACCCAGGTACTTCATCTTCTGCTTGGGTTCGAGATCGGACTTCTCGTAGTTTATCACGATCCCCAGATCGCGACAAAACTTGAGGAGTCGATCTCTGTCCTGTAGCAACTGCGAGCGGGAGCTCGCCAGGACCAGCCAATCGTCGAGATACCTCAGAAGACGTATCCCGTTCGAATGGGCCCAAGCCGACACCAGAGTGAACACCTCGCGTGAACACCTGTGGGGCGGTTGAGAGACCGAAACAAAGTGCCCTGAATTGGTACACCGTCCCGTCGAAGATGAAGCGAAGGTACTTTCTGGAGGACTGATGGATGGGTATTTGAAAATACGCGTCCTTCAGGTCCACCGAAAGCATGAAATCGTTCCCCCTGATCGAGTCGAGCACTGAGCGTGCCGACTCCATCGTGAACCGCGTCGTGCGAACGAAGCGGTTCAGGGGAGAGAGGTCTATCACCGGGCGCCAGCCCCCCGATGCCTTCTCCACTAGGAAGAGGCGGCTGTAAAAGCCTGTGACTGGTCCTCCACGATTTCTACAGCTCGTTTCGCCAGCATGGTCTTGATCTCCTGTCGAAGAGCGTTGTCCTTTGCTGATCCTCGGACATAGGTCTGTAGATGGACCGGTTTGGAGATGAGGGGGGGCCGAGACTCGAAGGGTAGTAGATATCCCTCCCGAAGGACGTCTACTATCCAGTTCTCGGCGCCGTAGCGCTGCCAAGTCGCCCAATGGCTCGCCAGGCACCCCCCCACTTCCGGCAGCAGGTGAGGGGGAACGCCGTCCCTAGCGTTTCCCTCCTCGTTTCGACTTCTTCCCAACACCTCCTCGGGGAAAGGAGGGCTGGGAGGAGGGCTGGTTGCGGCCTCCTCTCGCAGAAGTCGAAACAACTGGAGTCTTCACACGGGGCTTGGACGGTGCAACCGTCTTCGCCGCCGTGGAAGCGCTAGCCAAGCTCTTTGGTTTGGCCGCAGTTACTCGAGGTTGCCCAGATGCAAACCTTCGAGACTGCCTGGTGGACTAAGCGGTCACTCTCGTCAGTGCGCCGCCGTTCCACCGCAGCGTCCACCATCTCTCCAGGAAAGAGAGCTGGGGAACTCCTAAGAGGTCCAATTTCTTAGCCCGAGTGCGCCTCACGCCCAGCCCCACCCCCTTGGTCACTCGGGTAAGGACTGCGTCCCTACGACCGAAGAACCAAGTTGGCCCACAGGTTAGCAGTCTGATGGGGCGAGGTAAGAGATTGCTCTTCCTCCAGACTGGCACAGTCTCCTAAAGAAGCGTCGTCTTCGAGA
>NC_087200.1:172528522-172594617 GCF_015104395.2 Macrobrachium nipponense | reverse complement strand
GGAGAAAGCCACTCAAGACCTTTGGCTCAGTCGTCGAGACGTCCTGCTGTCCCTTCCACGTCCAGGAGTCCAGTCTATTAGGAAGCAGAAGCCTTTCGTGGAGGATCTTCAGCTAGATCTTTACCCCGAGGAAGGAGTCTTCCTAGAGGTAGAGCCCCGGCTAAGTCCAGGGCGAAGAAGTGAGAGTGCATTACTTCAGTCACCGGTAGGAGCCAGGCTTCAGTTGTTTGGAGGAGCCTGGAGAGAAAGAGAGGCAGACACCTGGTCTCTCAATATCATAGGGAAGGGGTACAAGATTCCTTTCGTAAGGCCTCCCCCTCTGACTTCCACTCCAGGGACTTGTCCCCGTCGTATCCTCAGAAAAACAGAAGATACTTTTGATCTGCTCGAGCAGATGCTCGAGAAACGAGCAGTGGAACAGGTCTTAGACCTGGCTACGCCAGGATTTTACAACAGATTGTTTCTTGTTCCGAAACACTCGGGAGGGTGGCGGCCAGTCTTGGATGTAAGTCGTCTGAACCTCTTCATAGAAAAAGCAGAAGTTTCAAGATGGAGACACCTCAGTCAGTTCTGGGGGCCTTAAGACCGGGAGATTGGATGGTATCACTCGATCTTCAGGAGCGCATACTTTCACGTCCCGATACACCCCAGTCTATGAAGTACCTTCGGTTCGTCCTGAAGGAAAGGTGTTTCAGTTCAGGGCTCTTTGTTTCGGTCTGAGTACGGCCCCATTTGTGTTCACCATCTTAATGAAGAATGTGGCGAGGTGGCTCCATCTTTCCAACATCAGGATCTCGCTCTATCTGGACGACTGGCTCATACGAGCTTCTTCGCAGACCCGGTGCCTGAAGGACCTGCAAACGACTCTGTCTTTAGCGGCGTCCCTGGGACTTCTGGTGAACTTCGAAAAGTCACATCTGACCCCAACACAGTCCATCGTGTATCTGGGATTCAGATGGATTCAGTGGCTTTTCGGGCTTTTCCGTCCCAGGAACGTCAGCAACAAGGCATAGAGAAAGTGTCAGCCTTTCTAGGGAAGGATTCATGCTCGGTGAGGGAATGGATGAGTCTGCTGGGGACCATTTCCTCGCTGGAGAAGTTTGTTTCCCTGGGGAGGCTACACCTCCGACCTCTTCAGTTCTTCCTGTCGGACAACTGGACAGAGAAGGACAACTTCGACATGATCTTAATCATCTCAGAAGAGGTAAAAGAGCCATCTAAGATGGTGGCTCGATCCGTTTTTAAAGCTATCAGAGGCATATCCCTCAAGCTTCGGAACCCGACCTAGTGTTGTTCTCCGACGTCATCCACGGGGTGGGGAGCAACACTAGGGGGGGAAGGAAGTGTCAGGCAACCTGGAGAGGGGAACAGGTAGCCTGGCATATCAACTTCAAGGAGCTGGCAGCGGTTCAGTTAGCGCTCCAGTTCTTCAGGACAAAGTCTCCCGTCGAGTAGTCCAAGTCAACTCGGACAATACCACAGCCCTGGCATACTTGAAGAAACAAGGAGGAACTCACTCTCGCTCCCTGTTCGCTCTAGCGAAAGAAATTCTGCTTTGGGCAAAGGCGAGAGAGATCACGATCTTGACAAGGTTCATTGCGGAGTCGAGAAGCGTCCGTGCGGATCTCCTCAGTCGACAAGGACAGTTGCTGCCGACAGAGTGGACCCTCAATCAGGACGTATGTCAGGAACTGTGGGTCTTTGGGGACGCCCTTTGGTGGACGTTTTTGCAACCGCAAGGACGGCGAGATCCTCTTACTGCTCCCCGGTTCTCGATCCGGGGGCAGTAGCAGTGGACGCCCTGTTATGGGATTGGACGGGCCTAGATCTCTACGCATTTCCCCCTTCAAAGATTCTGGGAGAAGTGATGAGAAAGTTCACAGCTTCGGAGGTGGGACTAGGTTGACGTTAATCGCCCCCTTTTGGCCCGCAGCGATCTGGTTCACAGAGGTGATGTCCTACCTGGTGGATTTTCCGAGATCTCTTCCGTTAAGGAGAGATCTACTCAAACAGCCCCACTTCGAGAGGTACCACAAAAAACCTCTCCGCTCTGAGTCTGACTGCGTTCAGACTATCCAGAAGTTGGCCAGAGCGAGAGGTTTTCGAAACCTGTGGCTAAAGCTATCGCTACCGCGAGGAGACCTTCTTCAATTGCGGTTTACCAATCGAAGTGGGCAGCTTTTAGGAGCTGGTGTAAATAGAAAGGAGTTTCCTCCACCACGACCTCTGTGAGCCAGATCGCCGACTTCCTTTCTCTATCTCAGACGAGATTTGAAGCTTGCAGTGTCAACCATTAAAGGCTACAGAAGTGTCTTATCTGTAGTTTTTTGACATAGAGGTTCTTGACTTGCTAATAACAAGGATCTACATGATCTACTGAGATCTTTTGAGACCACCAAGGTACGCTACCGAAGTTACCTTCGTGGAATCTGGACGTGGCTCAAATTTTTAATGTCAAGCCGCTTTGAACCCCTTTACTCTGCTACTTTGGGAGATTTGATGAAGAAGACTGTATTTCTAACTGCTCTGGCGACGGCGAAGAGAGTTAGTGAGATACAGGCTATTAGTAAGCACGTCGGCTTCAAAGGGCATAATGCGGTCTGCTCTTTGGGTATGTCATTCCTGGCTAAGAATGAAAACCCTTCCAATCCTTGGCCTAAAACGTTCGAAATCAAGGGTATGGCAGAAATCATTGGTCAAGAGCCAGAAAGAGTCCTGTGTCCGGTCAGGGCTCTTAGAGAAATATCTTCGTAGGACAAAGGAGTGTAGAGGTCTGCGGAGAACTTATGGTGTTCGGTCAAGAGACCTAATATGCCCATGTCCAAGAATGCACTGGCATTCTTTTTAAGGAACACCATTAAGGAGGCGCACTCCAATTGTAAAGACAGTGACTTTAAACTCTTAAAAGTTAACGCTCACGAAGTAAGGGCTATTTCGACTTCTATAGCCTTTCAGAAAAATATGGCTCTCAAAGATATTTTAAGTGCCACTTTTTGGAGAAGTAACTCGGTGTTCGCCTCGCACTATTTACGGGAGGTCAGAACGCATATGAAAAACTGTTACTCTCTTGGACCATACGTCGCCGCAGACACTATCTTGGGGGCAGGGAGGGTAGCACTCATCCTTTCCCATAGAAAAGGGTAGGTGAGTTTTTTTTTTTTTAATGATTGCAATGTTTATGGTTGTAGGGTCGGCCGCCGAATACGGTCGTCCCTTCTTTTAGCCTTTGTATAGAGAGTATTTTGTTGGGCTACTTAGGTGGTGGTTTTTGCCTCGTTGTCCTCAGAAGTATGGTCATGGTCTAGTCCACATTGTGGTCTCGTCCCCGTTGACGATCATCTTAGAGCACACCAACTACACAGGTCTACTACCTTGTTGGTAACTCTAGTGAAGCAGATGCAGGCTTGGGTGACAGTAATCACGAAGTCAGCTATGCTAACAGGTAAGGAACCAAGATGTCAATCATCTACATTTATATGTTTCCTAAAAATCCTTTTTCTGTCTCTCCCACCGCCAAAGGTGGGATTCAGCTATATATATATCTGACAGGTAAGTTTCATGAACAAAATGATATTGTTAAGATACAATAAAGTTTGTTCATACTTACCTGGCAGATATATATATTTTTAGTACCCACCCACCTCCCCTCAGGAGACAGTGGAGATAGAAATCTGATAGAAAATGGGGAATGGTTCCTGACACCCGCCTCCCAGCGGCGGGGAATGGGTACTAACCACCTACTACCCACTACGTGTGTCGTAAGTTTTTAGAAATTCTGTCGGACTTCAGAGAACACAGCTATATATATATCTGCCAGGTAAGTATGAACAAACTTTATTGTATCTTAACAATATCATTTTTAGGAACTCCCAGCTAGAATTTAAACTTGTATTATTTATTACTGTTTAGAGCATTTGTATGACTAATTATTATCTGATAGCCAAAATGTCTTACCACATTTTTTTAGTTGCATTTGAGTCACTTAGTGACCATAGTAGTTTATAGTCATTTATTTATTTATTTTTTTCTTAAGATATGTTACTGTTTATTTTTAAATACTGACAGTCCCCGGTTATTGGTGGGGGTTCCATTCTCGGCTGGATGCTGATAAGTGAAAACTGCCATTAACCGAAACTCAGGATATATGTACGTATAAACTAGTTTCGTTTAATGGCGCAGGTAACCAGTTAATGGCACTTCTGTTAGGTATGTTAGGGCACCATAACTCTTATTATCAGCACCTTATGGCTCCAGTAACCAAAACTAGGCCTGTTATGGCATCATAAATTGCCGATTTTATGGCACTAGACAAACCCCATAAATATGGATCGCCCTTAACCGAGACTGCCTATAACCGGGGACTACCTGTATATGGTATTTTGTAAATGTGCTTGTTTTCCAAGTGTAAGATTTTTCATTTGAATTATGCTATTTATCTTAGTATCTTGTCAAACTGTTGCTTATTTTCAGGAGTCATGGCAGATGTCAAGTCGTATCAAGGGGACCAGGAGATGGGAGTTAGAAAACCATCCCCTGCCGCTGCGGATTTGTGGTCAACACTGAAGAAGGCTCTCTTTATTATTGGATCAACAACTATAGTATTTGTTGCACTTAGGAACAGTTTGACATAGTAGGTTTGATGGTATTTATGCACAGGTTCACAATCCCTCTTCTGAAATATTTGGGGCCTGCTGTTTAAGTTTTATTATTTTTTCAGGTTTCGGAACTGATAGTACTCAGTTTTCCAATGGGGTCTGGAGCAGCACCCCATAATCAAACATTGCTGATGCAGCAAATCATTAAATACTCACACTAGCTGGTTAAAAAAAGATTAGAAATATTATAGTTATTTAAAGAGTAATGTACTATTGATAAAAGAAATACTGAGGAAACTAATATTGTTAATAATTAAAAACAGCACTAGTGTTGCATTTTATTTCCAATAAAAACATTCATTAAAACTCACAAAATGGGATAAACAAATCCTAATAATTTATAGTAGTGTGATATGCTAATAAGTGAATATGGATAATATGTTACAGGTAGTCTTTGAGCTATGCTAATTTATATTACGATAATCCAATTTTATGATGGGTTTAGCAATTATACTGATGCGACAATATTTTGAAAATATTTTTAAATTTTGCTCGTATCGGGTGCAACCCAGCAGCGTACAACCAGGCAGCAAGATAGAGACCAAATTACAATAGCCTAACTTTCTCCCATCTATTTAAAAAAAAAAGAATGATGAAAGTTTTGTTTTAACATTTACTCGTTTAGTAAATGTGTATGTAGCCACGAACTGCCAAACGAGAAATAATGTTTTGCTAAGTATAACCAGATTGGATAACATCATCAATTTGGCTTGTATTTCAACTGTTGTACGATAGTAAACAATTACTGCAGTTATGTTATAAATGATGTTATGTATAAAGGACTGATATATTTTAAGGTAATAACTTTGTTCGCTATAGATCAAAGATCAGCAAGGAAACGTACTGTTAAATTTAAACAAAGTTGTAGCTGAAGCTGAGAACACTTTTCAAGCTGCTAATGACTGTTGTTGTGCATCGGTACAAAGATAAAACTCCCGTAAACTTATCTAATCAAACACAACCATAGATTAAGCTGAGAAAGAATAATTTAAATCAAAATTTGTTCATGACACTTACCTGCCAGATATATATATAGCTTTATTCTCCGAAGTCCGACAGAATTTCAAAACTCCCGGCAAACGCAGTGGTCGGCCAGGTGGTTAGTACCCATTCCCGCCGCTGGGAGGCGGGTGTCAGGAACCATTCCCATTTTCTATTCAGCTTTTTCTCTGTCGCCGGTCGGTAAACAACTGTTTACAGACCTCCGCCTAGGATTTTGGATAAACTCTTTGTTCACTTGAGTATTTGATTGTCTCTTGGTTTTTGAAACTTATTCGGTGGATTGGCATACGCGATTGTGGTTTTTCATTGGATTTGGTTTTGGATTTCTCTAATATGTCTGGATCATCTTCAACTAGTTTTAGAGTGTGTACCGTGCTAGAGTGTAAGGTTAGGCTACCGAAAGCTTTGGTGGATCCTCATACAGTATGCACGAAATGTAGAGATCATATTTGTTTGATGAATGATAGGTGTAAAGAGTGTGAAAGGTTGACTGAAAAATGAATGGGAAGACTTATGATTCGTATGTTCGTAAGCTTGAAAGGGATAGAATCAGAAGATCTTCCTCCAGAAGTGCTTCTGTGAAAAGTAAGGGTAGTAATTCGCATTCTAACCTTCCTGTAGAGGTTGTTACATCTAACCCTGTGTATTTGCCTTCGGGCAATGAAGTTATTGCTTCAGAAGGTATTGCCCTTTCTTCCATCATGGAGTCGATTCGTGCACAGTGAAGTGTAGTGGAAACATTAGTGCCCCTAGTATAGTGGAGGGGGCGTCAGATCGGTCCCATAGTGCCTCTAGGAATAGACCTCTGTCGGACTCCCAGGACTCAGGGAATGGACATGTTGAAAACCAAAGGAGGGCTACGGGAAATTCCCACCGGTCTGGCGTCCCTTCAGCAGATCCTGTGGACGCTTCCCAGGCTGCCGAAGTGTGTGATCGAGCACGGATATTGAAGGAGTGCTTTTCGTTCTCTGAGGCGTCTCTCCTTACCGGGGCACAGGCGGTCAGCGTCTTTCTCGTCTCTTAGGAGAGGTTTTTAAGGAAGGGGACGCTTCACGTCCTACTTCTCGTCCTGTTCTTTCATCATCACCCGAACACTTCGAAGACTTGACGCCAAAGAAGAGATGCAGGACGTCTTCTGATGAGGACGCTTTTGAGAACTATCATCGTCTTAGAGTTCAAAGGAAAGAAGAGGGCTTAAATTCACCCTTCTTTGCATATGATGAGTCCTTCTCCTGAACGTGGAACTTCACCATCTAATGAAACTCGTATGCAATTGCGTCAACGATTGTCGGCTTTCTTCGCAAGGGAGAAGAGGAGCCCCAAAGACGTAGAAAGGATCTTTGGCTTCACTGTTTTAAAAGATCGAAAACAACCCTTCCTTGTCGGCTTTGCCTCGTTCCCTTAGCCTCCCCGTCCGTCGTCCTCTTCTGGATTCTTCAGACTCGACCAAGAACACGCAAGTGTTTCTGGAGAGAGAGAGTTTCAGAAGTGGGGATGCGGACGAAGCGTTAGGTGTCGCACAGGCGGCCCTCGCTTTTGTCAGGAGGTTGAGAACGATCAAGAGAAGCCTCGTACTGACGTTCGCCGGACTTCTGCATCAACTCGACGCTTCTATCATGAGAGAGCCTACCAACGCCAGAAGTATCAGGGCGTTCGAGAAGGCTCTAAAAGTCAAAGAGAGCAATGTTTAGATTATGTTTACGGATCTTACCCCTCAAGAAAGAGAAGTACTGTATAAATATCGACGGGAGGCTCGTGCTTTAGAATAGAGAACTCGCAACGCTTTGAAAAGAGATTGTAAGAACTCACCAGGACGCTCGAGAGGACGCCCCGATACAAGTTAAGCGTTCTAAGCGAAGTTTTTTAAAGACGCTCGAAGTTCCATTAGAAGCATGTCCCGCTTCAGGACGCTTTTTGAGGACGCTTCTTTGATGGATAAACGTCTTATAGACATTAGAGTCCAGCGGGATTGGAAGCTTTCATGACAGACGCGCGACTTCCTGCGAGTCCTAAGTCTCGCTCCCTTAGCAAGGGCGCTCGCGATGACGATAGACCGTAACCGGCAACTAATCGGGGATTCTACAGAAAGATAAAACGTAACTCAACTGAGAGGAGCTCGACAGGAATCCCGCAAAGAGGCTTTTGAAGAACCTTTGCCTCTAATGACTTCGAAAGACAAGGCTTTACAAGAGAGTCTTAAGTTTTCAAGGACAACAGCGGATCATTCGCGCATTGTCTCGTCTATTCCTTCAGTGGATAGAAGCTCCCCCTTACGAACAGAGCCTCAAAGGAGAAGCGCTTCCTGTTTAGCTAAAGAAACTTCGGACCGTCAAGATCAAGGAGAGTCTTCTAACGATACGCATCCTGCAGAAGAGGAAGAGCCTTCAGAAGCATCTATGTACGAATTATAGCACGTTAACGCGCTTACTGGAGGAATTGTTTTCGGAAAAATTCCAAGCACCAGTTCCTCTCTCACCCCCATCGCAACTGTCCTCATCCAAGACGAGAAAAGCTTCCGGGGGGTTTTGTTAGGATGGCTTCTTCGCTTTCTACTAAAAGAGCGTTGAAGAGGATGAATGATCGGATGGAATCAAGGAAGATGAAAGGAAAGACGTCCTTTGCGCTTCCTCCAGCTAAGCTAAACGGGGTGAGAGCCGGTATATGGTATGAGACCGGAGAAGAAAACAGGGTTGAGGACTTCCTTCGTCTGCGCAAGGTGACTTCTCAACCTGGTCGAAGCACCGAGGAGATCTTACCTGTCCTCGGCTAAGGTTTCATGGACTATGCCTGAAATAGATCACCATCTAAAAGGACTGTGCAGGACGTTGGAAGTATTTAACTTCCTAGACTGGTGCTTAGGAGCTTTAGGTCTGCAAGCTAAGAGCCCAGAGTCATTGTCACTAGAAGAATTATCGAGCGTCCTGTCATGTACGGATAAAGTAGTAAGGGATGGCTCAGATGAGTTAGCTGCCACTTTACTACGGGAATATTAAAGAAACGAGTGCTTTTCTGCAGTTTTACTGCTAAACAGTTTCTCTGGGAGAAGTAACAAGGAAGTTAGCAGCGTCGGAAGAACAAGGATGACACTGGTTGCACCATTCTGGCCAGCAAGCGATGTTCACAGAGGTCATGTCCCTACTAGTGGACTTTCCAAGAATCCTACCAGTAAGAGCCGATCTTCTCAAACAGCCCCACTTCGAGAGATATCACCAAAACCTGTTCGCTCTGAGTCTGACTGCATTCAGACTATCAAGAAACTGGCAAAGAGCGAGAGGGTTTCAGGGGCGGTGTGGCAAAAGCTATCGCCACGCGAGAAAAGAGCTTCCTCTCAATCTGTCTACCAGTCTAAGTGGGCTGTTTCATACATTCAACTTACCTGTCAGATATATACATAGCTATCGACTCCGTCGTTCCCGACAGAATTTCAAATTTCGCGGCACTCGCTACAGGTAGGTCAGGTGATCTACCGCCATGCTCTGGGTGGCAGGACTAGGAACTATTCCCGTTTTCTAATCAGATTCTCTCTGTCGCCGGCGGTATCAACATTGTTGTTACTTCCTCCTGACTAGAATTCGTTTTTCGCAAAGCTTTTGATCATCTCTCGCTGATATTTGGTGACGTACTTGGATCGTTGTTTGGCATTCGCTATCGTGGACTGTTTTTGGACTTGGTTTTTGGAATTCGTGAATATGTCTGACTCTAGTGTTAGTTTCAGAGTGTGTGTGAATGAGGGCTGTAAGGTGAGGATTCCGAAAGCTTCGGTAGATCCTCACACTACTTGTAGTGGGTGTAGAATGGTTGAATGCTCGATTGAGAATACGTGTAACGAGTGTGAGAAATTGAGTGCACAAGAGTGGAAGAATCTAACTTCTTACTTGAAGAAGTTAGAGAAAGATAGAGAGAGGAAGGCGGCTTATAAAACCCGCAGAATGTCTGCTTCTCATGATTTACTATCTAGTTCTGTAGCTTCTTCCTCTGATAATCATGCCCATTCTGTTTCAGCCCGTTCACAAATTGCTAACCCCTCTAGTTCTGCTTCGGAAATAGCAGAACTTAGAGCTTCCCTTCAGAAAATGCAGGGAAAAATCGCAGCATTGGAAGGTAAGGAAAGTGAATGTGGTTTCGCTAGTGATATTAGTGTCCCCAGTGTAGTGGAGGGGGCGTTCTGGTCGTCTCTGCGACGCTCCCAGGCCTAGACCTCTTCCAAGCTCCCTGGCCCGGAGGAGAAGGAAAGTCGAAAGCCGTACGGGGGTTGTGGAGAATCCCCAACGATCAGGCGTCCCTTCGGCAGAATCGAGCATATCAAATAATGCCAAGGACCGCTATAGGAAAAGCGTCCTTCGAGAGTGCTTTTCGTCGTCTAGTTCGCCTTCTCCGAGAAGAGGATGGAAGGAGTCGAAACTTTCCCGTCCGCTGAAGAGGAGTATGAAAGAGCATGAACTCAATTCGAGTCCCGAGCGCTTCTCTGAAGAAGGAGCGCCTTCGGTAATAAAGAAGGCGAGAATACATTCAGACTCTGGGTCTGGAAGGGATCCTAGAGCGCCTTCCAGATCTCCCTCTCCTGATTCGAAAGACTCCTCAACCAGGAGAATATTAATGAATATGCAAGAGCAATTAGCCTCGTTAGTAGGAACTCTTTATAAGGAGCCTACTCGTAAGAAGGATGATAGGCTTCCTATTAAAAGATCTAAATACCGATCTCCTGTCGGGCGCGACGCACCCTTCAGGGGAGTTGTCGCACAAGCGGCCATCTCTGGGGGGAGCAATGCGTTAGACAGGAGAGAAGTAAGAAAGGAAGTTACTCCTGTCAAGAGTAGGGCGCCAACCAGGAGCCAGGCTCCGAGTAGGCGCAAAGAGCCAGTACAACATTCAAGATCTTCAATCAAGCGCAAGAGTTAGCTGAAGAGGAGGATCCTGTTAGGAGTAGAGCGCTTGTGAGACGGAAAGCGCCTACCGGAATCAATACTCCTACTAAACATCAGACGCATTCTAAGGATCAGGAGTATTTGGAACGACGTGCTCCTACCAGGCGCCAGGAGTCGTCGGGCCTAGATACTCCTCCCAGGCGCCAGGAGTATTCTGAACTTAATACTCCTCCCAGGCGCCAGGAGTATTCCGAAGCTTATACTCCTCCCAGGCGCCAGGAGTATTCTGGACTTAATACTCCTCCCAGGCGCCAGGAGTATTCCGAAGCTTATACTCCTCCCAGGCGCCAGGAGTATTCTGAACTTAATACTCCTCCCACGCGCCAGGAGTATTCTGAACAAGATGCGCCTACTAGAAGCCAGGAGTATTCGAGGCGCTATGCGCCTGCCAAGCGCCAGGAGTATTCAAAACACGTTACTCCTTCCAGGCGAGATACTCCTGCTGTACACCAGGCGCATTCCTCGTATGAAGAGCCTGACACTCGAAAGAGAGTAAGAGAAGAGTCAGAAGAAAGAAGGGAGCCTTCTCCTTCCGAGCCTATCAACCCAGAAGATGCCTCGGAGGACGAAATGAAGGAAGGATCTTCTAATTACAAAGTTCTTTCGTCCCTTCTATTGGAGGAATATGGAGACTCGTTGACGCCAGCTGCTCCCCCTTCTCCACGCTCTCTGTTTTCGAGCACGAAAACACACAAGTCTTCCTCTTTCCTAAAAAATGAAGCCTGCTATATCATGAGGAGGGCTCTTCAATCTCTTGACTCCTGGTTCAAGAAGAAGAAGGAGTTAGGAAGGACGGTCTTTTGTATGCCTCCCGCTAAACTTACAGGGAGGAGAGGCATTTGGTACGAAACGGGAGAGAATATGGGATTGTCCTCTGTCCGTTTCAGCTGGAGTCAGACTTCTCGAGTTTGGTGGTGGATTCGTCGAGGAAGGCACGCCTTGAATGCAGCGAAGGTAACATGGGGGCTTTCGGAAACGGACCACCTCCTCAAGGGACTTTTTCACACTTTAGAAGTTTTTAACTTCTTAGATTGGTCCCTTGGGGTTCTGGCCAAGAAATCTCAGGAAAAGGAACAACTCGACCCAGAAACCCTAAATAGCATCCTCGCCTGCATTGATAAGGCTGTTCAGGATGGATCGGCTGAGGTATGCTCCCTCTTTGGTGCAGGAGTTTTAAAGAAGAGGGCGGTTCACAGTGCTTTCCTCACGAAGGCCGTCCTCCTTCCTTCAGCAAAGAGGCGCCTTATTTTTGTGCCTTGCTCTCAGTAACTAAACCCTTTTTGTTTCCCTCGCAGTTGGTGAAGGATATCGCGCATTCTCTGACTGAAAAGGCCACCCAGGATCTCCTTAGACAATCCTCAAGGAAGAATAGGCCTGTGGCTAGTGAGAAAAAGAAGTGGCTCGTCCAGCTCAGCAGCAGCCCTTTACCGAGGAGGTCTTCCAACTAGATCGATCGCCAGAAGGAAGTCAACCGAAAAGAGGGGCAGGTCTTCCTTCCGTCCCTTTAAGAAAGGGAAGTGAGAATTCTGTCCTCCAGACACCCGTAGGAGCCAGGTTACATTCTTTTGCGAAAGCCTGGGAAGACATAGGAGCGAATCCTTGGACGATGTCGATCATCAAGAAGGGTTATCGCATCCCATTCAAGGACATTCCTCCCTTGACAACATCACCGAGGGAATTGTCCGCCAGATACAGGGACCCTGTTCTGATGGATACTCTTCGTCAAATGGTGGAACAGATGTGGGACAAAAGAGCAATAGAGCTAGTGCTGGATTGCAACTCCCCGGGGTTTTACAATCGCTTGTTTCTTGTAGCAAAAGCCTCGGGGGGATGGAGACCGGTACTGGACGTAAGTGCGCTGAACAAATTCGTCGAAACAAACAGAAGTTCAGCATGGAAACGTCTGCTTCAGTCCTTGCAGCACTGCGGCAAGGGGATTGGATGGCGTCCCTAGACCTTCAGGACGCATACTTCCACATCCCAATCCACCATTCGTCGAGGAAGTACCTTCGATTTATGTTCGAAGGAAGAATCTATCAGTTCAGGGCCCTGTGTTTCGGCCTGTCCACGGCTCCTCAAGTCTTCACGGACGTGATGAAAAATGTAGCAAGACACTTACATTTGAAAGGGATAAACGTCTCCCTGTACCTGGACGACTGGCTCATCAGAGCCAGGTCTCAAAAGCAGTGTTTGGAGGACCTGTCAACAACACTGGAATTGACAAAATCATTGGGATTGATCGTGAACCTCGAGAAGTCTCAGATGATCCCCAGCCAGAACGTGGTTATCTGGGGGATTCAGATGGATTCTCGGGGTTTTCGAGTTTTTTCCATCTCAAGAGAGAATAAAGAAAGGCTGTGCCACAGTATCAAACTTTCTAGGGAAAGAGCGCACTTCAGCGAGGGAATGGCTGAGCCTTCTGGGAACCCTTTCCTCGCTCGAACAGTTCTTTCTCCTAGGAAGATTACATCTTCGACCGCTTCAGTTCTTCCTGAGAAGAAGTTGGAGTTGGAAGACAGGACAGCTCTCGGACACGTTTCCAATCTCGGAAGAAATAAAAAATCATTTGAAGTGGTGGTTGATTCCATTAAAGGAAAACAAAGGAGTGTCCCTGCAAGTACGGAACCCAAGCCTGACATTATTCTCAGACGCCTCGGAGTCGGGCTGGGGTGCAACATTGGGATCCAAAGAAGTGTCAGGCACCTGGTCGGCGGAACAGGTGTCATGGCACATAAATTGCAAGGAGCTTTTAGCAATTCACCTGGCGCTAAAGAGCTTCGAACACATAGTCAGAGGCAAAGTCGTACAGATAAATTCAGACAATACGACAGCTCTGGCTTATGTCAAGAAACAAGGAGGGACGCACTCTTTTGCTCTGTACGAGCTGGCAAGAGATCTATTGATTTGGGCGAACCAAAGGAAGGTAGTTCTTCTAACAAGGTTTGTCCAAGGGGAGATTTGAAATGTGAGAGCGGACAGATTGAGCAGGAGGTTCCAGGTCCTTCCCACGGAATGGACACTCCACTCAGAAGTCTGTCAGAGCCTTTGGCTCCTTTGGGGAAGCCTCAAATAGATCTTTTCGCCACATTCCTCTCCAAGAGGATTAGAAACATTTTGTGCCCTGGTGGAAGAAGATCCCCGGGCTTATGCAACAGACGCCTTTCTTGGACTGGTCAGGGATAGAACGTTTACGCTTTTCCCCCGTTCAAGATACTGGGGGAAAGAAGTAGTCAGAAAATTCGTGGCATCCGAAGGGAACCAAAATGACTCTGATTGCTCCGTATTGGCCAGCTCAAATTGGTTCACAGAGGTGATGGAATGGACGGTGGACTTCCCCAGATCTCTTCCAAACAGAATAGATCTGCTCAAACAACCCCACTTCGAGAGGTACCATCAAAATCTACCCGCTCTTGCTCTGACTGCCTTTCGACTATCGAAAGACTTGTCAGAGCGAGAGGGTTTTCTCGCCAGGCAGCAAGCGCAATTGCTAGAGACCGCAGATCATCTACTAGGCGAGTGTACCAATCGAAGTGGGAAGTTTTTCAGAAACTGGTGCAGGTCGAAGAAGCTGTCCTCTTCCAGTACCTCTGTGACCGAAATTGCGGATTTCCTTCTGTTTCTTAGAGAAAAGTCGCATCTCTCGGTACCGACTATTAAGGGGTACAGGAGTATGCTTTCAGCAGTCTTTAGAAACAGGGATTAGATCTAACGAATGATAAGGATTTGCACGACCTCATTCGTTCCTTCGAAACATCAAAATCACTTGAACCTAAGGTTCCAAGCTGGAACTTAGATGTGGTTCTTAAATTTCTATCATCAGAAGAATTCGAACCACTACACACTGCTTCTTTTCGTAACATCACTAGAAAAGTGTTTGTTTCTGATGTCCCTCTTGCAACGCAAAAAGAGTCAGTGAGTTGCACGCCCTTGAATCTAGAGTTGGCTTCAAAGGAGACTCTGCAATTTGTTCATTTCAGTCCCTCTTTCTTGCCAAAAACGAAAACCCTTCGAATCCCTGGCCCAGGAGCTTCGAAGTGAAAGGACTTTCTAGTTTGGTGGGCAGAGAGGCAGAAAGATCCCTTTGCCCAGTTAGAGCTCTAAAATTTTATCTGGACAGGAAGAAGCAGTTGGGGGGTTCGCAAAAAGGTCTTTGGTGCTCAGTAAAAGACCCCAAGAGAGCAATGTCCAAGAACGCCTTAGCCCTTCTTGTTAGAAGTGTTATTACGGAAGCTCATAAGAATTGTCCAGATGATTCTTTTAATCTTTTAAGAGTGAGAGCCCACGAAGTTAGGGCAATCGCAACCTCTGTGGCATTCCAAAGAAATATGTCACTCAAAAACATTTTGGACGCAACTTATTGGAGATGCACTCCGTGTTTGACATCCCATTATTTAAAAGACTACGCGTTACGTATGATAAATGTTTTTCTTTAGGTCCGTTTGTGTCAGCACAGACGGTTCTGGGTAAAGGAGAAAGCACCAATCCTTAATTTGTGTACGTAACCCTCTTGTCGGATGTGTTCTCGTGTTTTCGGTGCATGGGAGTGTCAGTTGTCGCACAAGCGGCCTTCACTTCGCTTCATTTGAAAATCGAGTGACATCTGACTATTAGAGGGTGGGGTACAAAAATTTTTTTTTTTTTTTTTTTGTATGTATGAGTTTCGAGTTTGTGGTTGTTTGCTAAGAGTTGGGGATAACTCTAGGCAATCTCAGAACTAACACGGGTTAGGATCGGGTGATCGGGATTGGTTGTGTGCTCCTTAAATAAATGCGTGTTGTCATATAAGCGGATGTGCTCCCATTGACAAACGCCAGTTAGGTTCTGTCGAGTAAGTGGAAGAGACCCCATCGACAGATCCACAAGAAACTCTTGGCCACAGATCACTATCTCGCTAAGGCTCTTGAGATGAAGCAGATCCTGGGTGGGCAGTAGCCGCGAAGTCTTTCATCTAAGAAGGTAGGAACTAAGGTTTATTTATACCTACAACATATGTTGTTTACCTGTCTAGTCAGTTAGTTAGCTGTCTCTTGCCCTCCACCAAAGGGTGTCAATCAGCTATGTTATATATCTGACAGGTAAGTTGAATGTATGAAAAAAATGACATTGTTATGATACAATAAAGTTTCATACATACTTACCTGGCAGATATATACAATTGAAGACCCACCCAGCCTCCCCGCAGGAGACAGGTGGAAGAGAGAATCTGATTAGAAAACGGGAATAGTTCCTAGTCCTGCCACGCCAGAGCAGGGCGGTTTAGATCCAACCTGAACCTACCTGTAGCGAGTGCCCGCGAATTTGAAATTCTGTAGGGAAAGACGGAGTCGATAGCTATGTATATATCTGCCAGGTAAGTATGTATGAAACTTTATTGTATCATAACAATGTCATTTTTTAGAAGATGGTGTAGGAAAGAGGGCATTTCTTCCTCCAAGACCTCTGTGAGCCAAATCGCCCATTTCCTGTTCCATTTAAGGAATGTAGAATAAGCTTGCAGTATCAACAATTAGAGGATACAAGAGTATGCTGTCAACAGTCTTCCGTCATAGAGGCCTAGATTTGACGAATGATAGGGATCTTCACGATCTTCTGAGATCCTTCAAAACATCAAAGGTTCCACAGGTTAAGACACCTTCGTGGAATTTAGACATAGTTCTAAAATTTTTAATGGCGAGTCCCTTTGAACCTTTGCACGAGGCTTCGCTGAAAGATTTAACGAAGAAGGCCCTCTTTCTAACCACCCAGCCACTGCGAAGAGGGTGAGTGAGATTCAAGCAATTAGCAAAAATGTTGGATTTAGGGGACACAAATGCAGTCTGTTCCTTGAGTCCTTCCTTTTTAGCTAAAAACGAAAATCCTTCCAATCCCTGGCCCAAGAACTTTGATATCAAGGGATTAGCAGGGATCGTTGGTCGGGAGCCAGAAAGAGTCCTGTGCCCTGTCAGAGCTCTAAAATTCTATGGATAGAACAAAACAAATTAGAGGTCAATCGGACAATCTTTGGTGTTCCGTGAAAAGACCTGATTTACCAATGTCTAAGAACGCCTTAGCGTTCTTCTTGAGAAGCACCATCAGGGAGGCTCATTCGTCCTGCCCAGATAGTGATCTGAAAATTCTGAAAGTCAATGCTCATGAAGTTAGAACTGTCGCAGCTTCGATGGCATTTCAGAAGAATATGGCACTCAGCGACATCGTGAGCGGCAAAATGTTGTGAGCACCACATTTTGGCGAAGCAACTCTGTGTTCGCTTCACACTACCTCAGGGATGTGAAAGTGACATATGAGAACTGCTTTTCGCTTGGACCATACATATCAGCAGATTCAGTTTTGGGTACGGGAAGCGGCACGAATCCTATCCTTTAGAAAATGGATAGGTGTGCTTTTGTTTATGGTGTTGTTGGTTTTTGGTTGTAGGGTCGACCGCTAGAGGCGGTAACTTCCCTTTATTTTAGCCTTAAAGTTTCGGGGACTAAACTTTGCTAGGCTAGGTCAGGTGTGTGGTTTTTTCTTTGCTTCGCTGCCCTTAAAGTATGGTCCAATATGGTCTAGACACATTGTGGTCACGCCCCCGTTGTCAGATCATCTAGATCTCACCAGCTATACAGGTCACGTCCTTGCTGGAGACTCTAGTAAAGCAAAAGCAGACTTGGGTGACAGTAATCACGAAGTCAGCTATGCTAACAGGTAAGGAACCAAGATGTCTATCATCTGCATGTGAAATGTTTCCCAAAATCCTTTTATTCTGTCCCTCCCCACCTCCAATGGTGGGAATCAGCTATATTATATCTGGCAGGTAAGTGTCATGAACAAAATGATATTGTTATGATACATTAAAGTTGTTCATACTTACCTGGCAAGATATATATCTAAGTACCCACCCAGCCTCCCCTCGGGGACAGTGACATTAAAAAATCTGAATAGAAAATGGGAATGGTTCCTGACACCCGCCTCCCAGCGGCGGGAATGGGTACTAACCACCTGGCCGACCACTGCGTTTGCCGGGAGTTTTGAAATTCTGTCGGACTTCGGAGAATACAACTATATATATATCTGCCGGGTAAGTATGAACAAACTTTATTGTATCATAACAATATCATCTTCAGGTCTTGAAAGAATACAGTTTACAGCTGTTTTCATGCCGATAAAAGATAATGTAACGGTAAGGTTCGTACTACAAAGAAATTAAGTGAAAATAGTGAACGGAATCACATAATTATCCTTACACAAGAAACATGCCCACAAAGCAATCTGTCAACGAAAAAAATTATTTAGTTCAAGAGACGTATTAAATTCATATTTCAACTTAAAATTAACACATCTTATAACGAAAAGGTGACCTTGTCTCATATAAGTAAAGTATCTAGATATTTTTTATGCTTCTAGAAGCAAAACAATTTGCTCCGAATTGAGTTAAATTAAATAGGGCAAAATAAACTCATATTTGCCATCAGCTGGTTTTAAACCAGAACATTGACAGTTTTGTTAGTATTTTATGATACAATACGTAATATGAGAATACGTACATACAATAGAATAGGATAGAGTAAAGTATGATTTTTAAAAGATTCAAGGAAAAGATGCATATTCGTTATGTTTTTATTTCGTAATTATATGTAGGTGTCGGCAGCCTAATAGGTATCGCTCAATTGTGCCGATATCGATCCAGAATCTGAGTCCCCTCCATGGTACTATTCATCGTAAACGGTAGGCTAACTATAACTCTGTTTTTTTTCATCTGTCCATCCGCCTGTGGTGTTTTTGTATGGTTAACACTGCGTCCCGGGCTTTAGATAGTTACGCTATTTGTAAGTTTAGGTATATAGTAAAAGGATATCTGGTGTACATTTATAACTGAAAAAAGTGTTTTAATAATTTATGTATGCGAATTACACCGTTAATATTCGAAATAGGATATTATTATAATCGTTGAATGTAAGCTGAATGTAACTATCTAAAGCCCGGAACGCAGTGTTACCATACAAAAACACCACAGGCGGATGGACAGATGAAAAAAAAAACAGAGTATAGTTAATGTTATTCAATTTCTCTTATTAACTGAATTATCATGAGCCAATATGCATTGAACCTTGAGAGTTAGCTGAAATTAATAGTTACTATGCTGTATATGTATAAGTATACTGTGTAGTGTAGGGTACACTACCCTATTTATAAAGATGGTACTGATTACCCTAGTGTAGGGTAGGCTACATTTGAGATAGGAATTTTTCGACATATGAAGGGTTTTTCAGAACCTAACCCCATTGTAAGTAGGAGAATACAACCTGTAGTTTAAGAATTATATAAGGTCTAATTAAGACTATATCACCGATAATCAGAGACTGACAGTATGTGAATATTACATGTGCTAATTTTATATCTGATGTTATGATGTGACCACGTTTCATTGGCGGGATGCTGATAAGCAAAAACCACCACATCACCGAAACACGGCCATTATGGCGCTTATGGTGCCAGGTTGAGTTAATAGCACATAACCGGTTTATGGCACCTCTGTTAGATATGTTATGGTACCATAATGCTATTATTGGCACTTATGGTGCTGATAACTGAAACATGGCTCATTATGGCACCATAAATTGCTGTCTAACGCCATTAACCGAGTCCCCAGTTTTCCCAATAAACTGGGGACTGTCTGTATATGGTAATCCTGAATGATTTGGGAACCTGGGGAACTGTTGCTTAGTGGTTGATTCACAAATAAATGTTTAATATAACTATCTGAGGGCAATATGTGCATGGTAACCTACCGGAGGCACCTGATCTTTTTCTTCTACAGTTGAATTTTGTATTTGGGTTTTAAATATTAAAATAGCTGTTTGTGGTTATTTTGTTCCCAGCAGCGGCAGCTTGTAACAAACATGTTAAAGAGCTAGTGTTGTGGTTTTTAGGGATTTTTTTTTTATATTTATTTTTTAGTTGAACTTGGTAATCATGAATATACAGTAGAATTTTGAGATTCAGTTATGTGTATGAAATTCCATTACAGTACGTATTATAATATATCCTTCTCATTTTTAACAGTCATCTACAACATTTCTGGGGAGCATCTGGTAACTTCTGGCAACATCAGTGGGACAAAATTCTTAACACATTTGGGGATGACCCTTACAACCTCATGGTGTATGGTGAGTAGAAATTTATCAAACCTATAGAAATTTGTTGAAAAAATGTATAAAGTAGCCCAGTTTTCACTTTATTGCTTATGTATTCATTGTTCATACGTGAACAAACCTTTGGTCTTAACAATAGGATAATTTCTAGTGCCTAGCTGGATCCGGTTAAAAAACAGATGAAAGCCAGGAATCTTGTGATATCTGGCAACACGTGCGTAGATCGGGTGAAGGATGGTCAAAGACCATTCACCTATGATCATGCATCAGTCTTTCTTTTGACTGCATGGTGAGAGTTGTGTTAACCTTCTCTTGGCCGTTTTTGCTGGTTCATGCCCGTTTCACTTTCTGTTTAGTGTGTGTGTGTTTGGCTGGTATTAAGAGTTTCGTCTCCTGCAGTAGTCAACCCTCATAGTAGGGTTGTCCTTGCGTCTCCATCCTTTTCTTCCATTGATTCGTCGATTGAAGTATTGGGAGGCCGCCAGGCTAATGTTTGTAATGTAGCCCCTTCTTCCTCGGGAGTCTATTTGATTCCCGAGAAGGGTGAGGCTTTTTCATCAATCTCTTCTCTTCCAGAGTCGGAGGCGTCCAGAATGGCGGCAATTTGGAAGACGCTTGGGCTAAGGGGTCCCCCGTCCTTGGAGGGGTTGCTAGCACATTTTGTGGAGGCTTGCACCCCCCCCCCCCTCCCCGGTCTGGCCAGGCCATCCCCCTCCTCCTGGCCTCGTCTTCGTGGGTGGCAGCAGTCGGCCATCTTGTATTGCTCTGCCAGTGTCTGCTGCCGCTTCGAGTCGGAGTGACGCTGTGGCATCAGCCCCGTTGATGACGTCATGGGATCCGTCTTTGTGTATTCCTCCGCCAGTGGCGTCTGATTCCCCTTCGCACGGAGGGGAAGCCATGACGTCACCACCACTTGTGTGACGTCCCCTCCCATCGATGACGTCTCTATCAGTTGTCTCCTCTGATCCGCCTTTCTCAGCTGTGACGTCATCACTCCCACCCAGTTCGCTACATCTCCCTTCCTTGTCATTGGAGCCTTCTCTGGCACATCAGTCTGAGCTCATATGCCAGGCAGTGCTGCAGAGGGTTGGACTCTGTATTGGATGTGAAGTGGCTGCCTTATCGGTTGGGAGGACTGGTAGGAAACTTGTTGCTTCATCCCCGCCTCCTGAGAAGAGTGCGCTTAAGAAACCAGTGCCGTCTTCCTCTCCCTCTTCCCCCTCTACACCCCGTCGGCGTATCAAACTTTGGAAGGCTAAGGACGTTGCCCTTCCTTCGCCTTTGAGGGAGGAACGTGGACGTGTTCCCGAGAGTGCTGTTGTTTCGGGCAGTGTTAGTTGTGTGCGATCTGCAGGAGATGCTTCGTCCTCTGCCTCGAATCCCGGGGGTGTTACCCCCCCACCCCACCCCCGTCTGTGCACATCGCTAGCGTGTTGCAAACTCCCTGCCCATGCACGTGATGTTAGTGCTCCTTCTTCTCCAAGTCCTATTCGTCGCCGTAAGGATCTCAGGGTGCCTGTCAAAAGGTCGTAGGTAGCGAGCGCAGAGTTGGTGCAGCAGGAGGTGTTTGTCTGCCTCCCTCAGATTTGTCCGTGATTTCTTAGGATGAGGAAGAGGAAGTGAACCCAGTCTCTCCAACCTACTGCACATGCTTTGTTGCTAAGGTTTTTGTTGGTAACTTTTCCCAACTTTTTCTTGCCCACAGCACTGGTTTCCCCAGCATCTATGTATTTGGTGGATGATGAGACAGTAGGCTCCATGAGACTTCCCAAGATGGTGCTTTCTTCCTCAGCAAAGAAAGCGTTGCATTAAGTGGAAGGTTGGCTGTCGGGAAAGAGAGAGCAGGGAAGAGCCTCCTTTAGTTCCCTCCTTCCAGGCTCTCACAGAGATACTTGTCTTACACAATGGGAGAGGCCCCTTCTTTGAGAGTGTCTACCTCCTCCCAGGGGCCTTCTTCAGTCTGTAGATTCTTCTCGGAGGTTTGCCTTCAATTCTGCTAAAATCCTTTTTTCGATGTTGGAACTGGGCCACCTGATTGAGCCCTTATCTAAAGTCTTCAGAGTGCTAAGCTGCTTAGATTGGGCAGTAGGAGCCTTTGCTCATGAGATCAAGGACTGTCCTCATGTTCTGCAGAGCAACACCTTGGATTTTTTGGGAGTCACTCCTATGTCTCAACAAAGACATAAGGACAGCTCTGTGGAATTAGCCTCCCACTTTACAATGGGAATTTTAAAGAAAAGATATCTTTGCTATTCTTATACTCTCCACTTGACCAACAATATCTGTTCCCACAAGCAGCAGTGCTACAGATTGTGTTGGACCTGCAGAAAAAGTTATCCTGGGACCTCCTTGCTCAATCTGCAACATTCCCCGGAGAGACTCCTTCTTTCAGTTCCAGGACAGTCTCACCCCTTCAATCTCAGCCCTTTTATGATAGAAACAGACAAAGATGCTTTTCCAGACCTCTTGCAAGTGTCCATTTTGCCTTTTGGGTGACCAAGAAGTCCTCTGCGAAGCCCCCCTTATGTGAATGAGAACCTCTTCCTCCGTACTCCGGTAGGAGCAAGGCTCCTTCGCTCTTGGGAACTTTGGGAAGCAAAAGGAGCAAAACCCTGGATTGTAGAAGTCTTGAGGGAGGGATACTCCATCCCGTTCATACAGAGGCCTTCCTTAAATAGCACGTCTGTCGGATTGACAGCCTACTCCATGGGCTTGGAGAGGTTTTTGGCACCCTCTTTCCCCAAAAACTATCTTTCCTTCTTGAGAAAGAAACCATTCAAAGTGGTCAACGACACTTGCTCTCTGGGGTTCTACAATTGGCTTCTTGTAGCCCCCAAGGTCTAAGGACGGAAAGGCCAGTTCTGAATGCAAGTGCCCTGCCTTATGTATATCCAGAAAACTGGGTTCAAGATGGAAGTGAGCCAATCCATCCTATCATCCATTTACCAGGGAGATTGGATGATTCAATAGGCATGCAGGACACATACTTCCATGTCCCCGTTCATCTGGACTCAAGGAAGTTCTTAAGGTTTGTTTTTTGGAACAGGGTGTATCAGTTCAGAGCCTTCTGCTTGGACCTGTCCACGGCTCCCCAAGTATTCAAGTGAGCTTTAGCTCCCATAGTGAAATGGTTACATCTGATGGGAATCAGCATTTTGCTCTACTGAGATGATTGTCTTCTTCGTGCCCAATCAAAGGAGAAATGTATGGAGGACCTTCAAAAGAGTCTTCTCCTAGCCCAAGACCTTAGCCTTTTAATAAACCTTCAGGATTTTCAACTGATTCCTTCTCAGGATATAGCATATTTGGGGATGAGGATAAACTTTCTAGCAGGATTTTCCATCCCCCAAAAGGGTAGAATCTTGCCTTCAGAAAGTTGATAGATTTCTTTCCTGCTCTGCAAACTATTGGATGAGCCTCCTGGGAGGCCCTCTCGTCCATGGAGCAACTCACACTCCATTCGGACAGCAGCATCGGGCACTGTCTTACATCAAGAACAGGGGTTACACGTTCGTTTACCCTTTGCGAGCAGCAAGAACCCTTCTCATCTGGGCAGATCAAAACCATACAAAGATCCTAACCAGATTATCCAGGGAAAATTAAAATGTATTGGGGGGACGGCCAATCCTGGATCCGTTTGTGACCAGCAAGAACACCAGCTTCCTCTGTATTGCTCACCAACCCTATATCTTCTAGCACTGGCAACGGATGCAGTGCTAGAGACTGTTGGACAAAGACCTTTATGCCTTCCCACCATTCAAAAAATGGTGAGGTGAAGTTAACAATAAGCTTTGAGCTCACCAAAATGTGACTAGGACACATGTAGTGCCATTTTGGCCTGCTCAGGAGTAGTTTCTGGACTTGAAAGAACTTCTTGTGGACTTTCCAAGACTATTGTCTCAGAAAACCCAATCTACTCAAACAACTGCATTTCAGACTGTTCCACGAAAGACTGTCCATTCTGGCCCTGAACACATTCATACTGTCAGATAACTGGAGTGAGCAAAGGGCTTTTCAAAGTCAGTTGTAGAGGTTATTGAACGATACAGATGACAATCCTCGAGCAAGGTACATCAAGCCAGTGGACAGTCTTTCGATCCTGGTACAAAGTACATAACATCTTGTCTGTAGTAGAGATTGGAGATATCATGCTTTATTTAAGATCATCTGTAGGACTGTCTTCCTCAACCATTAAGGGTTATAAAGCAATGTTGAGCGCTTGTGTTTAGGCATAGGGGAGTAGATCTCTCCTCTAATCAAGATTTGTCCAAATCCTGGCCTCATTCTTTACTATAAAGTGTATTATGGATATCTTAGGTCCTGAAGAAGAGAGGGCTCTTTGCCCTGTAAGGGCACCGAGACTATTTGTATAGATCCAAGAAGATTCATGGTCAATCGAGCAACCTGTTGTGATCAATTAAAAAGCTGTCTCGTCCCCTCTCAAAAATTGTCCTGGCAGTTTTTTCTGAGAGACCTATTCTTGGATGTTTACTTAGGGAAAGTGAAAGTGCACGAAGTGAGGGTGGTAGCCACATCCCTAACTTTCAAATATAATTTGTCTCTTTCCTCAATTATTCAGGCAACATACTGGAAATGCAAGACAGTGTTTGCATCCCATTACTTGCACGAAGTGGAAACTATATGTATGAGGAATTGCAGTACCTTGGGTCCATTTTCGGTTGCTGGCATAGTGTTGGGTGAGGGAGTGTAGGACATATCCCATCCATTCATTCTTCTCTTCGCCTTGAAATAAGGGTTTTGAGTCGTAGAGGAGCCAGGGGGTTACTATGTATGTGGAGTGCCCACCAGTTTGTTTTTTAATGGATGGGTAGTGGTTTGTAATTTTATGGTTTATATACTACATAGTTTATTCTGGTTGTTTTGTGTTGTGCTACTCAGCCGAGGGTAGGGGCGTGCTACTCAGCCCAGGGTAGGGACAATTGGAGATGTCCTTTGCAGCAAAGAATCCCACTGAAGTAGTAGGCACCCCTGGCTATACCGCCACGCTACTACAGGTTGAGATGGGTGCTAACCAGAGGCAGTAATTTCCTGCAGCAACTCTTTCACCAGGTAAGGAACCAGCAAGCATTTTATCAATTCTAATAATTGGGATACACCTAAGACGACTTAAATTACAAAACCATCTAGATTTGTACTATAGGCTAGCTTTTGCAACAACAGGTATCTTATGAAAAATTGGTTTGTAAAGATGAAGTTATTACGTACAAATGTTGTTTTACTGACTCTCCATAAAGATTCAAAATAAAACAAAATAAAGCCAATTCTATATCATATTTTTCATAAACACATACCCTAATAGGAAAACATGGTTTTGTTTATGTTTCATCACTGCCCCAAACCCCTCAGTTGAGTAATTTTTTATGTTTATTATTCTATTCTTATAACGTGTCATTTTGTCCAGATTGAGAGGACATTTTCCAGCGATGACTGCTAAGGGACTGAATTCTAGTGGCGAGCCCTTATCCTTTTAACCTGGTGGTTGTGGGCGCTTTAAGTGCAGCTGGGGAACCCCGGGGCAGATTGAATTTTCATTGGTTCCTGGGAAGGTGACTCATACTGTGAGCCTTCTCATGCTGTGCGGACCTCCTCAGGCGGGCGACATCACTGGGAGCCTCCTGATTGGCTTCTACCTGTGTGACATCACCCTTGGTATTATTTCCGTTTGTTGGCTGGGAGGGGTGTGTCATCCTAACACACGTTAGCAGCAGGAACGCTTTTTGTATTGTGTTCAGCGGAGGTTTTTGTTCAAGGATGAAAAGCATAATCATTTTATGCCCAGATTTGCATGTACAGTCACCTCTCAATTACGCGTTTTCGATTTAACGCGAGCTAGAAAATATTTTAAAATGTTTAAAATATCCAAAATTTTGTTTAAAAGCAAATGGGCACAGCGAATTGGTGCCTGAACGTTGTTTTCAAATCACCTGCGCATCAGCGCTGCAGACAAAAATCCGTTGACATACAGACATAGCACAGTGTGTATTTATTAATAAAAGGGAAAACTTTGTGTATTTCTTAATAAAGTGAAAGATTTTTTTATTATTAATAGAGCAAAAAAAAAAAAAAAAATTCAACACGAAACGAGAATCAGCCTTGTTCCAACATTGGTATAATTGAGCGATGTCATGCTGCTGATGGCTACGTATAATTACACACCGAATGAATGATATGCATCTTTTCCATGAATCCTTCAAAAAGTTATACATTACTTCACTATCCAATAATATTGTATGTATTCTCTTATTATAGTGTTAGGAAATAATAACAGTGGTCAATGTTTTGGTTTGGAAATCAGTTGATGGCAAATACAAGTTTATTTTTCCGTATTTAACACAGTTCTGTGCAAATTTTTTCTTGCTTCTAGTTAGCATAAATGAAATATCTAGATACTTTACTTATATGAAACAAGGCCATTCTTTGTTATACAGTGGGGCCTCGTTATCCACGGGGGATAGGGCCCAGAACCCCCCAGTGATAAGTAAATACCCGTGTTATCCTGATACCCCCTCAAAAATTGCTTAAAACTGCCTACTTTAATAGTTAACCCACCCAAGACCACTATTCCAATGTTTATAACTGCCTACTTTAGTTCAAACACCAAATATGTTTTCAACTATCACCTAAAACTAAATTCAAGACAGTTTTAAAGTTATTGTACAAAATTAGCCTTAAAAAAATAAATGTAGTATATGTACTACTGTACATATGTAGCCTACTAGCCTAGGGATTACAGCTAGAAGCCTACATACGCATGGTGGGCCTCTTTTTTTTTACAAGGAAAGAGAGGATGAGTGGTAAGAGAAACTATCAAAATATGTAAATCATATGGGTACTCACCAACAATCTATGTTGATAAAAGATGGCGACGATTTTGCAGTGCAATCCAGTAATATAATAACGATAATGCTACCAACAGTATGCAGCGAAACATCTCTTCCCTTCGTCACAACACGTTAATACTAGTATATTTCCACGTAAAAAACCTTCATCTGACCTTTAGGCGTCTTTCCCATAAGAGTAAAAGAATCAGGGCTTTTGGATGCCACATAATTAACTCGTTTATATGGGTACAATTTAAAGAACGCGCCGCACACCACATTTCATAACAACAACAAACAAACGTTTGTAGGCCAGTGTTGCCAACTGGGAATGGCAATTTCTTGCTAGATTTTGTTCCATAAAAGGCTAAAAAAAAATCACATACCGTATACTCGAATAACGTGCAATCTCCCATATCGTGCGACCCCCTAATTTTCACCAATAAAACAGTGGTTTTGTGTTTTGTCATGTATCTCATGTATCATGCAAGTTCATAAGGTTGGTGGTTTAGCCTGCTAATGGCCGAGTCATTCAGATGTGTGCTGATGCTAGTCAATTTACGGTAATTTTCTTATTAATCTCGAGAATTGAATAGAAAATCTCAAGATTAAAAAAAAACCAAGATAAAAAAAAAATTGTAAAAATAACACGCCTTGGAGTCCTTACTCATTCTCTCTCTCTCTCTCTCTCTCTCTCTCTCTCTCTCTCTCTCTCTCTCTCTCTCTCTCCTCTCTCTCTCTCTCTCAGGAATAAATACGTACGTACGGTAATTTGCAGTAAATGTGTAGACATTGTGTGCGTGTTTAAAAAAAATGTGCAGTACACACACATTCTGATGTTCGGTTTTTGGAATTTTTCAGATTTCGGAAATGTGAGGTCAGATGCATAATCAAACAAACACCACTACTGCAGCAAAAACATTTTTTCCCTTTATGTTTTTCATTATTGTTATTATTAATTACAGTTTATTTAAATAAATATTAACCCTCTTACGCCGATTGGACGTATTAAACGTCGATGTCAAAATGTACCTTGTTCCCCTCCCGGTATTGCCGATTGGACGTATCATACGTCGGCTCAAAAAAGTTTTTTTAAAAATTCGCGGAAAAATACTTTATAGGCCTACCAGCCGAAAACTTTTGTATCACGCGCCTTGGGGGGATGCTGGGAGTTCAGGATCAAGGCGTTGTTTGTTTACAATCGCTACGCAGGCGCGCAAGCGCGAATTTCTTTCTTATCGCACTAAAAAGTATCAGTGCACATCTCGGAAATTATTTCGTCACTTTGACATAATTATTGCACCATTTTAAATTATCCTTTACATGAAGTATTATATATGAAAAATGTGCGCAATTTCCATGCACAATACAAACTAAAAAATTACTCATCGATTGGTAGCTTTTATCAATTTTGAAATATTTTCATATAAAATAACGATAAGTGCAAAAATTTCAACCTTCGGTCAACTTTGGACTCTACAGAAATGGTCGAGAAACGCCAATTGTAAGCTAAAATTCTTATTATAGTAATATTCAATCATTTGCCTTCATTTTGCAACAAATGACGTCTCTAGCACAATATTTCGATTTATGGTGAATTTATGAAAAAACTTTTTCCTTACGTTCGTGCGATAAACTCTTCCGATAAATTTTTTCGTGCGATTGTCCTAATGTTTGCACCATTTTAAAGTAGCCGTTACATAAAGTTTTATATATGGAAATGTGCGCAATTTCATGCACAATACAACTAAAAACAACCCATGGTTGTAGCTTTTATCAGTTTCGAAATATTTTCATATAAATAACGTTAAGTGCAAAAATTTCAACTTTCGGTCAGCTTTGACTCTACCCGAAATGGTCGAAAAATGCAATTGTAAGCTAAAACTCTTATATTCTAGTAATATTCAATCATATACCTTCATTTTGCAACGACTTGGAAGTCTCTAGCACAATATTTCGATTTATGGTGAATTTATGAAAAAAAAAAAATTACGTTCGCGGCGGTAACTCTTCCGAAAAAATCAGAATTTTTTTGTGCGATTGTCGAAATGTTTGCACCATTTAAAATTAGCTGTTACATAAAGTTTTATATATGAAAATGTGCGCAATTTCATGTAGAATACAACTAAAAATGATTGAAGGTTGTAGTTTTGTTCTCTTTTTCGAAATATTGCATATAAATCACGATAAATAGAAAAAAAACCACGTTCGGTCAAATTTGACTCTACCGAAATAGTTGAAAAAACGCAATTGTAAGCTAAAACTCTTACGGCCTAGTAATATTCCGTCATTTTTCTTCATTTTGAAACAAATTTGAAGTCTCTAAAACAATATTGTGATTTATGGTGAATTTTTGAAAAATATATTTTACCTTCACTCGCGCGCCGATCGCGGCCGGGGGGGGGGGGGGGGGGCAAGTCTCGAAATAGTACATGGCATTATCCTAATATTTGCTCCTTTTCATATTAGCCTTTTTATAGAGTTTCATATATCAAAATGTGCGCAAATTCATGAAGAATACAATAAAAAATAATTGAAGGTTGTAGCTTTTTCCATCTTCGAAATATGTGCATATGAAAAAATATATATTATTTTAAAATTTTGACATTCGGTCAAATTTAACTCGTCCGAAATGGTCGAAATCTGCAATTCTAATCTAAAACTCTTACAGTATCGTAATATTCCAATCATTTGTCTTAATTTTGAAACAAATTGGAAGTCTCTAGAACATTATTTAGAATTACGGTGAATTTTGAAAAAAATATTTGTTTGCGTCCGCACGTTACGAATTCGTACATCATTTTGTGATAATATTTTTCCGGTGTTGCTTTTATTGTTTTACAATGTATATATATCAAAAATGATCGCAATTTAGTGTACAATACAACGCAAAAAAAAGTAACTGGTTAGCTTAGACCGTTTTCTACACAGCGTGATTTGAATACAATTATGTATGAATTTTTTTTTTTGTTTTTCGCTACCATATATCGCATTATTTTTTACATATGATAATGATATTATTTTTCTTTTTATTTCTGATGGTTGCATTCTAAACTTCAGGCAATGACAAAAAAAAAGGAGCCAAAAATGAACTCTTAATCTTCAAAAGTACGCGCGCTGTAATTTTTTGAAAAAATTATTTTTTCCACTTCCGCGCACACTCCAAACCAGGCCCGGCATACGGGAGACGTTTTGATTTTTTCGGGCTCCGGCGTAAGAGGGGTTAATATAATACTGTTAAATGAATGTGAGATAATTAAGATCACCTATAATAAAATAGTGGGACAATTAATACCATATGTTCACTAATAGGTATTATTTTCAAACAAACATTCCGTAAAACACAAAAAATATATGTACATAACACTCAAAATATAATAATGTTTTGCAGTTCAACTTGTGAATTTTTAACAATAAGTATGACTATATAATATTTTACCATATCGATCTTGAAGTTGAAGAGTCGTAAAATTCTGAGGATGGTCCGGGAAAAGGATTTGTACTTTGTGATTACGTATCGCTACAACACCATGTGGTATTTTCATACCACTATATTGATGACGCATCGCTACGACACACTGGTGTTTTCATACCACCAATACGTTTTAAAGTTAAAAACATCGACATAGAATCGACTTTGCGACTTCGTCACTTTGATATTTTTAACGATACAATAACTATCATTTTGTACTACTAAAAACCATCTTCACATAAGTAATTTTTCGTAAGATATGTGTTGTTGCAAAAGCTAGCTTATACATAAAAGGCTTTTATAATTTAAGTCATCTTAGATACACATATGCACCCAAACTCATTGTGGGGAAATTTACTACTGTTTCCTCGGATATTGAAATACTTTAGCATCATTCAAACACTTTTACTAATGTAATGCATAAATACTAGGCTATACATATTTACATCGTATACAAATACTACATACATTTGTATACACATACTTTTATAATGTACAAAAATTAATCATATGAGTAGTGATCAGACGACAGCTGTGCACTGGACTACGTACGTACTACTTGGAAGATAAAACGAACAAAAATTTTGTTGTGGAAGATAAAACGAACAAAAAACAAAAATTTTGTTGTTGTTAGTCGCCGGGATAGATTAACATTTTTCCAGAGATTAAAAAGCTGAATTTTGTTTTGAAGGTATGTCAACCGCGATATTATATTATTGTTTTCACGAAGGAATAATTATATAAAGAAAATTATTGAGTAATTTTTGCCGTCAGCAGTCAGAAAATCACGAACATGGTAACGTTCAAACCTAGTGCCATCCATGGCGTATGTCTATAAATAGAACAGAAGCAGAGGGCAGTCATTGGATAACAGATCTCCATGGCTACCAACCAACCAATCAGGTGTTAGTTATACTACTCTGTAATTTCTTAGAATGAACGTTTACACACACGAAGCTAACGATGATGTATGTGTTTTGCATACAGTACGTAGTTTTAGTTTTTATTATTAGTGTAAGTATTTTACTGATTTCATGAAGAATAGAATGATTCCTTCTCATTACTTTGAATGCAAAATGGCTTGAAGATTCTTCCGCAAAAAGAAGAGAAAAATAAAACTTCCTTAGAAGATGATACTATTTACTAACGCGGTTGACAATACCTTTAAAATAAAATTCAGCTCTTTAATCTCTGGAAAAATGTTAATCTATCCGGCGACTAACAACAACAAATTTTTGTTTGTTTTATCTTCCAAGTAGTACGTACGTAGTCCAGTGCACAGCTGTCGTCTGATCACTACTCATATGATTAATTTTGTATATAAAAGTATGTGTATATAACTGTTAACTTTGTATATAAAAGTATGTGTATATAACTGTATGTAGTATTTGTATACGATGTAAATATGTATAGCCTAGTATTATGCATTATATTATTAAACGTGTTTGAATGATGCTAAAGTATTTCAATATCCGAGGAAACAGTAGTAAAATTCCCCACAATGAGTTTGGGTACATATGATATCTAAGATGACTTAAATTATAAAAGCCTTTTATGTATAAGCTAGCTTTTGTAACAACACATATCTTACGAAAAATTACTTATGTGAAGATGGTTTTAGTAGTACAAATGATAGTGTTATTGTATCGTTAAAAATATCAAAGTGAACGAAGTCGCAAAAAGTCGATTCTATGTCATGTTTTTCCTAAACGCGTTGACTTAAAGGAGAACGTTATTTTGGTTGTTTTATCACTGGCACAAACCCATAACAATGCAGTGTATGTATGATAATTCTAAACTATTATTCACTAGAGCCTAAAATAACGATGATATTTTTGGTATTGAAAATTAATGCTTACGTATATTCCAAACATAATTACTACGTAGCATGAATAGTATACTAAAATGTTCGAAAGATAATCTTGCTGTGAACGCTACCATAATTTGATTTTCATATACGTACGTACATTTTGTCAGCTGGCTGGCCTCGCATAGATAAAATGATTTCACTGATATGGAATTACTCCACGAATAGCCTTTTTATTATGAAGATATGACGATAAATATATAAAGGTAAAAAATGCTTTTATGTATTTCGTTTACGCTTCGTCGCCAATAACAAACAGCAATACTTACGATAATCTATGACAAATAGCGTTTGTATGACTCATTGTTCAGAGAAGTTATATACGAATACTGCCAAAATAATAATGAAGTTCGAATTAATTTTAGCCTTAATGTTATTACTACTGTAATTACACTACAACTACTATTAAAATTTCTAAAAGTTTATCAAAACAAAAAATGTCGCTTTGAACGCAACCGTATACATAAACCATTTTCGTACGTAAAGGTATATGCTTACATTTTGTGGCTGGCCATTCCGACGATAAGTTGAGTGCAATGATGTGGAATTATTCTTCGAATAGGCTATTTATTATGAAGATATGACTATAATATATATGGTAAGAATGGTTTTATTACCTTTATTGTCAGTTAATATCATAATGTGAATGTTTGTGTACGTTGGTGGTTATCGCACTGCAACTACGCTTAGCCTACCAATGAACGTCGTACATAAACCTTGGAATAGGCTATTTATTTCGAAGATAGGACAATAATATATTAGGTGAGAATGGTTTTATTACCTTTATTGTCAGTTAATATCATTATATGAGTCTTTAAATGAATGTTGGTAGTTATCGGACCACGGCCGAGGGTTAGCCTACCGAAAAACATCGCATACGCAACACAACAAACCCGTGATGCAGCGATTCATACCAGTGATGTAACATGAGAAACGGTCCAAGAAAAAACCCGTGATTAACTGGATCCGTGAATACTGATCGTGAATAAGCGATGCCCCACTGTACGACGAATTTTTAAGTCAAAATATGCTTGAATAAGTCTCGTGAACTAAATTTTTTTTTTTTTTTTTTTTTAACAGATTGCATTGGGAGCTTGTTTATTGTGTAAATAGAAAAAACTTAATTCTGTTTGCTATTTTCACTTAAATTTATCGTAATACAAGCTTTACGTATTTACCTTTTATTTGCGTGAAAAACAAACTGTAAACATTTTTTATTTTAAAGCCCAGTAGTTTTGATTAAAATAATTTTCTCTCAATTTTATCTACGGTTGTGTTTGATGGTATAACTTTACTGGAGTTTTATCCTTGTTGCCGATGCAAGATAACAATCATTAGCAGCTTGAACAGTTTTCTCAGCTTCAGCTACAACTTGCTTTAGATTTAACAGCATATTTCCATGCTGATCATTGATCTAAAGCAAATAAAGTTATTACATAAAAATATATCAGTCCTATTCTACATAATGTCGTTTATAACATAACTACAGTAATCGTTTACTATTGTACAATGGTTGAAATACACCAAACAGAAGTTGCTATTATCTAATTTGGTTGTACTTAGCAAAAAAACACAGAGTTCCCCAAGTCCAGGAATGTAACCCCCCTTATTCATGCTATTTCATGTGGGAAAAATATTTTTAAATAACACGTTTTTAATTAACGCGAGCTCTCCAGGAACATAACCCCCACATTAATTGAGAGGTGACTGTACTGAAAGGTCAGATACTAGTATGTTGTTTCCTCAAGTAGGTTTGTCAAACGATTGGTGGAGGAATTAATTTTTTACAAAATCTAAAAGTCTCCTTCCTTCCCACGTTTAATGTGGAGGTCATTGTGTCCCAGTGTACTACTGCATTAAAATCTCCCATTGTTATGCAGTGTTTGTTGTTTATTTCTTGTCCTAGTAGTGCATACAGCTCCTCATCAGACATTTGTGGTTGGTGGGGAGGCCTGTACACTAGTACATATTAGAGTTATCTTCTTCCCTAGACTGTTTATATTGAAGTCAACCACTTTTTGCATGGTTGTAATTTTACACTCTATTGGGCTGAGGTGGTCCCTGACATAAAACATAATACCTCCACCTTTTTTATTTATATCCAGCTATCTGGTACTCTCCTTACAAAGTATCTTGTTGCCTCTTGTATCATGTTTCTGTGATACTTATTATGTCTAATTCTTCTCTTGCTACCAATGCTTTGAAGAGATCTACTTTGTTCCAAATATTGTGCATTAAATTGCGCCACTGAGGGACTTTTTTATCTTCTCTTTTGTCCTCTGTGGCTTTATATCCCTTACTGTTGCTGTTTCCTGCAGTGCTATTACTAACCAGATTTTGGAAGCTGTCCAACTTCTTCCCTTGAATGTTCAGTTCACTTGAGGTGTTTCAAGAGGTTTTGTTGAGAAGGTTTCCTATTAGTTTTGCTCCTTCCAAATTCAAGTGAGTTCCATCTCTTTTATATAGTTTTCTATTCCCTATAAATATGTCCCAAAAGTTTACAAACCTAACACCTTTTTCTTGGCATATTAGTTCCAGTCTTTCATTGATTCCAATTGCCTTGCTATGGGAGTCCTATAAGAATGCCATTCGTCAGGTTGACTACAAGACCTTCTGTCTGGCCAGTTCTTCCATCATTTCCTCCTCCGTGCACTATCAGTGCACTTTTTCTATTATTTACCTTGATTTTTTTCACTGCCTTGGCTGTCTTCTTGGCTCCTGCACCTGGGTAAGGAGTAACTTTTCTATTTTTGCTCACAAAATTTAACCCCTGCTCTTTTACTAACAAGTCTCCAATTAAGATTGTTTCCTCTTCTGTTTCCAAGAGCACAGCAAATCTATTTGGTGTGTGAATTCTTTTTTGAGGACAATTGTGTTTTCTGGCTGCTATTACTCTTCTACCAATAGCTCTCTTGAATTCATCATTTTTATCATTGTAAACTTCTTTCTTTGTTCCTTGTCTAGTGCTTGTTTCTGTTTCATTTCTGGATCTGGTCTTAAGCAATTGTTTTCTAATCTCCACAATACTCTCTGTTTTCTACAATGTTGTTGTTCAATTCCTGTTTCTCTCCTTAAGGTTTGTCACTTCTCTTCGTAGGGCTCCAGTTTCCTTTTCCATCCTACTTCTCTTCTCTTGCCTTCGAGTTTGTCCTTTGTCAATTCCCTTTTAATTCTTTTGCCAATTCTTCTACTTCCCTCTACAGTTTAGCTATCTCCTGTTCTTGTTGACAGGAGAGACAGACAGAGACTACCTAGCTTTGATGTGCATGCCTCTTTGTAGTCTATGCACCACTTGTTTACACTGCATTTTGCACATGTGTGCATTGATAACTTTTCTTGAGTCATCTCTGTTTGTGTCTTGGTTTCAATATTTCTATCTGTGCTTTTAATTCAATATTCTTTCTAATTTGACCAGCTGAAAAGAAAATTTGTCAGTTTTCCTTAGTTCGTTGTCAGGTTATTTTTTATTCCTGCTACACTAACATAAATTGGCGTGAAACAACGGACTGTCCAAAACATTCAGAAAACTTTTCGTGAATCGAGAGGGAAAGAAGTACCCAAGGCTAGGACCAGCACTGGGAGGCCCCCTATTTTAGTAAGAGGGAGTTAAGAGTTCTCGCCAGGAACATTGAGACCTCAATGTTCCTGGCAGGAACTCTTAACCCCTTCTTACTAATAATAGGGGGCCTCCCAGTGCTGGTCCTAGCCTTGGGTACTTCCTTCCCATCCCGACTCACGAAAAGTTTCAGAATGTTCTGGGGGGGGGGGGGGGGGGGGGAAAAACAGTCCGTTGTTTCACGCCAATTATTTGGCTAATTACACCAGTTTTAAGGCCTTCCCCTCGTAAAGTTGTATCACTCTCACACGATATCTCAATGGAAGTATACGGTTTAGACATTGTTAATACAACCACACTCACTCAACCACACAAAATAATGTTAGCAATGGCTATGGCAGAGCACAAGAAAAGAATTCGACATCCAACTGTCACAACATCCAACAGGTTACTGAAGAGCTCTACACAGTTACACTTTCTGTGAGTGAGCCAGTAGCTCTAGTTAAGTCCCAATTAGTCAATTTCACTCAGCCGAATTTTTTTTTCGTTTTCATTGGCTGATTTTCAATGGCATTGGATTAAGATTCGTTGCACTGGGGAATCATACCGTCAAACAGAATACTTTGTGGCTTCGAGATTGTGGAATTGAATATATCCACGACTAGCCAGGGAAGTTCCCCAGCCATTTCAATCATTAAGCAATCATAAAAAAGAAAAGTTACTGAATGTTGGACACGTCTTGCAGCGGAAAGTTTGAAACGCGCTTGGGACGATCTGGACGAGTCCCTCCTGCAGCGGTTTTCAGATTCAATGCCAGGACACTCCAGAAAGTCCGTAAGCATTGTGGCATGCCTATCAAGTACTAGGGCAGGAGTTGGTGATTTTTCATTCCAAATTTTATGATGGTTGCTTTAATAATTGATTTTTCCTGAATATTTTTAGTTTGTGTACTCTTTTTATTCTTCCATCTTCCCTACCACGCAAAGTATATGACTGCTACTGTATATTTAATATATATATATTATATATATATATATTTATATATCTATATATATATATATATATATATATCATGATATATATAATATACTATTATATATATATATATACATTTATAATATATATATATATATATATATATATATTGAGCTACAAATGTCCTTGCGGTGGCGGGGTGGGTTAAGGCTTCATGGATTTGAAGGTGTCGATGGTTACGTGCCCGTCAGCCGGCAAACCTATTATTGTCTAAAAAAACAATTCCCCTTCGGTTAAACATTTATGAAAAATATATTAATTCCGAGTTCAGAGTGTTATTAGATATTAAAGACATTTGTAGCTCGATATATGAATCACTTGGTAATGTGATGATAGTACTCTGATATAGTAATATATATATTAATATATTATATAATGAATTATATATATATATTATATATGATATATATGTATATATATAGATAATATATATATATTATATTATAATAAAGATCTAAATAGGTATATATAATAATAAATATGTATATATATATAATATATAATATATATAATATATATTATATATATAATATAATATATATATAATACTATATAATATCTATATATATGCATACATATATACATACATACATATTTTTTTTCTCTATCTCAGTCACCCTATTTGACTGGGTGGTTTTTATAGTGTGGGGTTCTGGGTAGTATCCTGCCCCCTTCGGAGTCCACTTTTCTCGCTGTGCGGTGTTTCTAATAGCACTCTTCTTCATGAATCCTAGAGCTACTTCAGCATATAGTTTTTCCAGGTTCCTTTTCAGGGATTTTGGGATCATGCCTAGTGTTCCTATGATTAGGGGTACAATTTCCACTGGCATATCTCATATTCTTATTTCTATTTTCTGGCCTTGAAACTTAACAATTTTTTCTCATTCTCAATACTACTCTGGTGTCCCATGTTATTGCAACTCAATGAGTGACAGTGAGTGACATTCTGTCTTTTTTATTATGTTGATCAGTGTCAAGTCTGGTCTATTGGCACATATCACCCTATCTGTTCTGATATCAGTCCCAGAGGATTTGCCTGATCGTTTTCTATCACTCCCTCGGGTTGGTTTTTGTATTCGTATTACTTATTACTGCAAGCTAGCAGATGTTTCATGCACAGGCTCCAGTGGGGGGCTTTTGTTGTTGAATCATGCCTCTTTTTGTACTGGTTCTGTCTATTCGCATTTACTTGATGACTTGTTTATGGTCTTGTCTTTCATATTACATTTCCTGTATGAGTGAGATGTTATTTCCAACTACATATTGTTCCTTGGACATACTATCTGATTCTTAAGACCTGATCATGTGCTGGTGTTAGCATTCCTTCTGTTTCCTGCTTGAGTTTTCCCCTTTGTAGCCATTGCCATGTTTCATTGGTTGCCAGTTGTTTAGTTTGTCTCGTACTGTCCGTGCATTGGTTTTGTTTGCCATTCCTCTTCTGTTTTTCATTCTCCTGTACTGTATATTTCTTGGTCTTTGTCTGCTTTATCAGTCCTAGTCTCATGCACTACTTAGCCCTTGTCTTCACTGGTTTTCAGATATGGGCCCCAGTGGTCTGCTCTTTGATGTTGATGCAGTCCTCTATGCTTAGTAGACCTCTCTCTTCTTCCTTTTGTGTTAGTATAATCTGTCTGCATTTGCTCTTGGGTCTAGTGCTTTGTGTATTGTCATGTATTTCCTATTTTTCGGGTCTATTCATGAAGTTCAGTCTTCATCCACTCCACTTCTCGTGTGCATTGTCTGGTTACTGGTACAGCTCGCGTGTTTATGGTTTTCATCCTGTTTCCGGCATTGAGGTTTGACTAGAGTATCGCTTAAGTCTGCATAATATTCTTTTGGTGTTTTATGTTCTCTCCAACTATTGTTTCCAGGTACTTATTTGTGTATCCTGTCTCATCTATGTGTTTGATGCTATTCCCATCTGGCAGCTTTATCCCTTTGATCCTTGTCACTTTGCCTTTTTGTATGTTGGCCAAGGTGCATTTTTGTATTCCAAACTCCATCCTGATGTCCCCAGATACAATCCTTACATTTTGGATTAGGGTATGTATTTCTAGATGCTCTTACCAGACCACTAATATTATGTATTTTTCTTAATGTTGACTTAATATCCAACTGAATAAAGTACCAAGATCTGTAAATGCAAATGACTCAAGACTGAAAAGACTTGATTACCTCTATACTATGTTATTAACTTGCAGCAAGTTACTGTGGCGGAATCAAAGCCAAGTAAAAAAAAAGCAAGCAAACTCCCCACCATTACATTAATTGTACACGCTAACAAAATTTTCCACACTCACACTTTCCCCTTTACGTTACTTTTAACCTGCAGGACAATTGGTTCAACGAAATACCAAACACACAAAACACAAACACGTACTCACCTCTGGCTCCAGATACTCAGGGCTAGGCTGTGCTGTCCGCTAGATATAGGCTGAAGGCTAGCCGACACTCAACCACCACCGATAAGCAAATAACACTAACCAACCAACTGAAACCCAAAACCCCACAACAACCCACAAATCACTGCAGATGAATACCAACAGCCCGAAAGAACACAACCCCACAGCTTACCCCAGCACAACAACCCGCCAACACCAACACTGCCCCAACCACCACTCCCAGACACTGAAACACACTACCAACCTCTTCAACCTCACCAGAACCAGACAGACGCGCACAACAACTTTACAACCCCAAAATCTATCAAATAACACATCAACGGACAAAACTGCTGCCAAAACCAACTTTATGCCTTCCACAAACGCCTTACTACTTCCGACTCTCGTAACAGACTCCCACTGATATACTACAGAGCACCACAAACAGACACGCTTCGACCGCCATTTAACCACTCCCATTCATTCTTCTACCAACTCTCTCTCTCTCTCTCTCTCTCTCTCTCTCTCTCTCTCTCTCTCTCTCTCTCTCTCTCTCTCTCTCTCTCTCTCTCTCTCTCTCTCAACCTTTGGAGACTTTGTCAAATATAAACTACTATCATTACTCCTCCATAAAAAGACTTGATTACCTCTATACCATACTATGTTATTAACTTGAGGAAGTTATTTATATTACATTTAGAGACCATATTTGTCATGATATTTAAGGTAGTTTTTCATTTTAGTTTATGGAGAACTACATTACAGTAGTAGTGTCATGTGTACATTTAAAGATCTGACTAGAGATATCTCCAGTGATAATGGTAGTATCCTAGGTCATTCATTACACATATTGGTAATAATTGATATTTCCAATGTTTCAGGCTCCACTATTGTATCCTACTTTGTATATTGGACAATTGGTTCCATTTATACATTAATGGATATCTTCAATAAACCATCCTTCTTAAGGCGTTACAAGATCCAGCCTGGCACCAATGAACCTGTTGAAAATGGAAAGCTCATTAAAGTAAGTAGTTTTATGTCTTTTGCTCAATAGAATTTGCGTTAAATGCTCATTGTGTACTAAGGATATGAAACAAAGTTATGAATTAGGGAATCAGATAATATAGATTATAATTTTATCATGTCTTTCATGATAAATACTCATTTGAGGATTATAAGTGAATTTTGAAATACAATACTGGATATTAGTTATAAGTGTTATGAAACAGCTGCACACAGTTATCTAAAGAATGAGATTTATAACATTCCTGAGTTATTCTCCAATTATTTAACAAGATGTTCTTCCTTCTGACTTTGTATTTATGTGAAGTGACATCCACTTTTTTTGCCAGATATCTAAATTATTTGTTACCATTATCTCCTGAAAGGCCATGATTAAGGCTATGTCAGTAGAAGACAAAACCAATAGTTGTGGCTTTGTTCAAAGTTTCCTACTTGTCTTGTATTCAAGAAACTGGAGTGGCAGAGCTACATCATTATAGTGCTCCCTTGTTATTAGTTAACTAATTCCACCGTACAAAATAGCAGTTAACTAATTCCACCTTACAAAATAGCACCCAAACAAAGAGTTAACTTTTCTTTTGGCTTTGGAAGACTTGATCTCATGGGCGGGATGATGGAAGAAAACATGATGTATCTGGGTTTGAAACTGAAATATACATTCTCTGGTCCTGGTAATTCAGCATTGATTCTGTCCTATATTATGAAAATAACAGGTTTATTGAGTTACAGTAAAGATATTATTTACTGGAAGATTTTGAGTTTATCAAGATGATTTCAGTACCAAAACATTTTTACTTGCATGTCAGTAAGAGCTTGCAGCATTGTGTATTATCTATCAGTGTTTGAATCTAAATTTAAGAATTTATGAGTTTCATGTCATTGTGTAGGGGCCTTATTTTACACAATTGAAGCAGGATATGGAACAAATTTGTTTTGAAGGTTAGCAAATGAAACTCAGATTCTCCTTAATATTACCTTAATATTACAGTACGAAACTTCCTCAATCTTACCCCTAGCTCATCAAACCTATATCTATATCTAACTTAGCCTAAACTTATGATTACTTAATATTTACCTAATTATATCCTGACCTCCTAAGAATCTAAACTTATTTCCTTAACTTAAAAATTGCAATTGTCATCTAACAATCTTATGTAATACCATTGGTCTTAATCTTTCACATTTCCCCACATACAACAGTAACTCTTCCAGTGTTCAAAAAATAAATCTGACTTATCCTGTCTATTTGAGATTGTCCAGCTAAGATTGACAAAGAACGGTCTTTTTGTTTTTTCTTCACTTTAGTTCAGAGTCGATAAATCATGTCACCTTTAGACCGATTCACACACTGCACTGCTCTCAGTCAAGTACTGTACTAAGTCTTTTGTAGGTTCACGACAGTGCTCCTTATAAATACATACTTGATTCCATCACTATACCCAAGAGAGGTGGGCATCCAAGTGAAGGGGAGCGTAACTTGCTCACTCATCCCCGTCTATCAAACTGCAATGAAAAAAAGAAAAAACAAACATTAATTAAACAGTCTGTCACCCACAGGCACAACATAAATAAAAATACTACAGCTTCAACATTGTCTGTTGTAATCAACCTAATAACAACCAAACAAACAAAAAGAAAGATATTAAATTACACAAACCCAATTTTTTTCATGCTACCACAGTTGGGGTTCAAAAGGAAAACAAAGAAAAATTATTATAGATTGTAAGGTTATTCCAAATGAATCTGCTGTAGCTCAGCATAAACTGGTAGTGTTAGTTTTAGGTTGAAAGCAATAAGGAAAAGAAAAGCCCCAGCCAGGAATAGGAGGATTAAAACTTGGCAGATGAAGGGGGAGAAGGCAAGAGAGTTTAGAAGTAAAGCGGGAAGGAGCCAGAGAAGAGAGAGATGTTAGTGGAATGTCAGAATTGCCTGAGGAGATATGGGTTATGAAAGATGTGTGTGAATTGTGAAGTAAAAGAGTGCTGTTGTCCCTCGATAAAACTGGACCCCATTAATGCTGATATCGGATAAGACACACTGAAGAGGGTCAGTCTGATTTAATTAACAATACATACTAATGTGATTTAAGATAGTTCTGATCCTCTGGTCTTCATGTACCACTTTTTCCATTTTATTTACCAAAGGTGAATATGCTTTTCACTTATATTTGTTAGTTTTTTATATACAGTTCTATATTTATACTGTACTAAACTAAAATGCTATTAACTTGTAACTAACTAGCATGCATTACATACAGTCATTATGACATGATATTGTCTGGAAGGGTAGGGAGTACCGTAGCCAGCAGTTTTACCTATTATGCTGCTTGACTAACTACAGTGCAATGCTTTTTATGTTGTACAAAAGAAAGATATGACAAAGGTAAACTTGCAAAAGATGTTATTAAGCTACTACTTGTTTACATGGCAAATGAGAGAGAGAGAGATGAGAGAGAGAGAGAGATGACGAGAGGAGAGAGGAGGGAAGGAAGGGACGAGAGAGAGAGAGAGAGAGAGAGAGAGAGCGCCAGTTCCTCTATGCAACTTAATTTCCATCATCATTTTTATCATCTTTTAATATTTCAAAAATTTTTTTTTTTTTTGAAGGAAGGAATTCATTCCATTCTTCATATAAACAGTAAAAGACATACTACATGTACACTATTAAAAACTGTATTGTGTTCAGAACACACGTACTTACAGACAGAATACAGCTAAAACCTGATTGGCTGGCTTGTCACCATGGTGATCTGTTAGCAAGTGAGAGCCCTCTACTTCTGATCTACTCCTATAACAGTTTCGATTCACAAAATAACGTACTGCAAACTGTTGATGACATGCAACAATAAAGAACAACTCTCTCCAAGATTGATATGATGAAATTTATTTTGAAATCTTGCTTATCATTAAAATTCTCATTAGTGAATTACAGTTATTTTGATATTTTTTATTTTTGTGTTTTACGAATATTTTTGCTAAAAACAAAATGTGTTAGTGAACATATAGTCTTAATTGTTCCAATTATCATTTCATCTTTTACTATGAGGTTCAATTCAAACATTTCTACGTTGGTCTATTATTCATACGCTTTATGAAAATAATGAAATACAGTATATTTATAGGTTTATACAAAGGTATTACCGGTTAAACTGGACTATGTTCGGCTAAGATGGACACCTTGGTCCCCCTATTAGTCCATCTTAATGAGGGTCGACTGTATAGCCAGAAGAGTGGAGTATAGACAGACAAAGAGGGAAACATAAAGAGTGGTAGCAATGGCAAAGGGAGAAGCCAGGAAAGAATGGTATGAGATGATGGGAACACCGGAGGGAGATAAGATAATCTATAGAATTGCAGAAGCGAGAACAAGAAAAGAGAGGCAGGATGTAGGAGACGTAGGATATGTTAAAGATGAAAATGAAAAGATCTTCATTGAGGAAGTGGATGTCAAGAGAAGATGGAAAGACTATTTTTCACAACTATAAACAATGAGACTGAGTGTGAAGACCAATTGCAAACATCTGAGAATGAAGTTGAGAATGCTATAAAGAAAGGAAAAGTAAAGAAACTGCAGGGTCAGAGGTAGCAATAGAAATGATTAAAGCACTGGGAAGTCTAGGGAATTGGGAAATTTTCAAAAAGATCTGGGATGTAGAGGAAATGCCCAAGGGACCGGAACGATAATTGGATCGTTAAAATTTATAAACCAAAGAGATGTGTTAAACTGGGAACTACAGAGGAATAAAGCTTTTGGAGCATGTATTCAAGATTCTAGAAAGAATAGCAGTAGGAAGGTTGAGAGAGTTAGATATACATGAGCAGCAGTTTGGATTTGGATGTGGTGAGGAGGAATATGGTTGAGGTGGGACTTGGGGGAAGAAGATGCAAGGAATATAAATAGATGGAGAAAGTTGACTAGAGTAGCTAACCCTGCTATATAGTGGGACTAAGGTTAACCCTCTTACGCCGACTGGACGTATTTTACATCAACATTTTTTGTCTCCCGTGTGCCGACTGGACGTATTTTACGTTGACTTACAAAAGTTTTTTTTAAAATTCGCGGAAAAATACTTATAGGCCTACCAGCCTAAAACTTTTGAATCACGCGCCTTTGGGGATGCTGGGAGTTCACGGATCAAGATGTTGTTTTGTTTACAATCGTTACGCAGGCGCGCAAGCTCGAATTTCTTTCTTACCGCACTAAAAAGTATCTGTGACACATCTCGGAAATTATTTCGTCACTTTGACATAATTTTTGTACCATTGTAAATTAGCTGTTACATGAAGTATTATATATGAAAATGTGCACATTTTTATGTAGAATACAACAATAAAGTAATCATGATTGTAGCTTTTATCAGTTTTGAGATATTTTCATATAAATAACGATAATTGCGAAAATTTCAACCTTCGGTCAACTTTGACTCTACCGAAATGGTCGAAAAACGCAATTGTAAGCTAAAACTCTTATATTTTAGTAATATTCAATCATTTACCTTAATTTTGCAACTAATTGGAAGTCTCTAGCACAATATTTCGATTTATGGTGAATTTATGAAAAAACTTTTTCCTTACGTCCGCGCGGTAACTCTTCCGAAAAAAATCATACATGCGATTGTGGTAATGTTTGCACCATTTTAAAATTAGCCGTTATATAAAGTTTTATATATGGAAATGTGCGCAATTTCATGCACAATACAACTAAAAACAACCCATGGTTGTAGCTTTATCAGTTTTGAGATATTTTCATATAAATAACAATAATTGCCAAAATTTCAACCTCGGTCAACTTTGACTCTACCGAAATGGTCGAAAAACGCAATTGTAAGCTAAAACGCTTATATTCTAGTAATATTCAAGCATTTACCTTCATTTTGCAACTAATTGGAAGTCTCTTAGCACAATATTTCGATTTATGGTGAATTTATGAAAAAAATAACATTTTCTTTACGTGTGCACGGTAACTCTTCCGAAAAAATCATACGTGCGATTGTGGTAATGTTTGCACCATTTTATATTAGCCATTATATAAAGTTTTATATATGAAAATGTGTGCAATTTCATGTAAAATACATCAAAAAAATAATTGAAGGTTGTAGCTTTCTCATTTTTGAAATATTTGCATATAAATCACGATAAATAGAAAAAAACCACGTTCGGTCAACTTTGGACTACCGAAATGGTCAAAAAACGCAATTGTAAGCTAAAACTCTTACAGTCTAGTAATATTCACTCATTATCTTCATCTTGAAACAAATTCGAAGTCTCTAGCAAAATATTTAGATTTATGGTGAATTTAAAAAAAATCTTCCCTTCCCTCCGCGCGCGGATTCTCCGCCACAAATCTCCGAAATGCGTACGTCCCATTCTCAGAGTATTTGCTCCGTTTCATATTAGGCATTTCATAGAGTTTTATATATGAAAATATGCGCAATTTCATGTAGAATAAAACGAAAAATATTTGAAGGTGTAGCTTTTCTTATTTCCGAAATAATTGCATATAATATATATAAAAAAATTGACATTCGGTCAACTTTAACTCATCAGATATGGTCAAAAACTGCAATTGTAAGCTAATACTCTTACAGTATAGTAATATTCAATCATTTGTCTTCATTTTGAAAGAAATTGGAAGTCTTTAGGACAATATTTAAGATTTATGGTGAATTTTTTGAAAAAAAATATTTGTTTACGTCCGTGCATTACGAATTCATGCATTATTTTGTGATAATATTTTTCTCTGTGTTGTTTTTTATTGTTTTACAATGTGTTACCTTCAACCGTTTTGCGCACAGCGCGATTTGAATACAATTATATGTGAAATTTCGTTTTGCGCTATCTTATATCGCATTATTTATATATGATAATGGATAATTTTTTTCATTTCTGATGGTTGCATACTAAACTTCAGCCAATGACAAAAAAAGGAGCCAAAAATGAACTCTTAATCTTGAAAACTAAGCGCTCTGTGATTTTTTGAAAAAAATATTTTTCCGCTTACGCGCTCACTCCGAAACACCTCTGGCACACGGGAGACAATTTTTTTTTACCGCTTCGGCGTAAGAGGGTTAAATGATGATGATGATGATGTCATCAAGGAACGTTTTTTGTTACTGTATAGTATGAAAATGTACTGTCAAAGTATTAAATAAGTAAATTGTAGTCAAAAGTGTTAGCTTAGCTTATCAAGAAGATTGATAGCTGCTGACAGGTGCTTGGGTAATTACTGTATGGTAGAGCGACATATTGTACATGAAGCTGGAATTTATGGATATTTGCATCTCTTGCAATGAGAAATTTTTTGAAATCTCTTTAGAAAAAAAAAATTATACCTTTTACTGTATATACATAACATGTTTATGCAACAAACTTTTTTTCGTGCAAAATATATTGACTTTTGTCATGTTGTATTCACCTATTTACTTTTAAGGCAGTTTTTTTTATGATTTCGGATGCTCAAAGCCTTAGCTTTCTATTGAATATCTGGTCAAATTGATACATAAGTGGTTGAATCTCATTTGGATTTTATGAATGTGTTTCATGACTACTACAAAATTGTGCACTCAGTGCAAAGGTTAAGTTATTTATTGTAAAACCTCTTATCAACAGTTAATTATAAGAACTAAAGTAACTTATTTTGAACACATAACTGAGATGGTTGCATTGTGTTAAATAAAGTAAGTATCTAACTGGCTAGCTTTTGGCAAAAGATTTTTTGTAGCTACGTACTTGAATAGTAACAATTCACTGTGTGGTTTATTTGTTGTTGATTTAATTAAATTACTGTTTATTCCTATATGAATACAAACCCTTTGGTCTTTATTTTAAGATTTTCTCCCATGCCAGCTGGAAACCGGTTATGAAAAAAACCTAATACGTACAATCGAGGTATGAATGAGTAATATGCGTCATCCAGTGGGTCAACAATGTGGGCGAAGCCTGATCTCGCTCTTCCCAAATGATCCTGTGATGCTTCAGTTTTCTATTTAACCACTTTTAGTGTGGATGTGTGCTGCTCATCTCAACAAAAGCCAGCTTTTTCTCTTCCTGCCATTTTGTTAGCAATTGGTTCTATATTTCTGTATTTTTGAGTGGTGTATACAGTGGACCCCCATATTCATGGGGGAGGTACCACATCTCCATAGTAGCTAAAATCTGTAAATACTTAAAACTCTCTAAAAATCCTTAGAACTCCTTATTTTGATAGTTAAAGCACAAAAAAATCCTTCTACAAATGCTTATATCTGAGTATTTCAATAGTTTTATCACAGTGAATTTAGTTATGAAAATTGATATGAAAATACAGTATTGTTCTTACACAGTATACAAATGTTCCTTCCTTTACTAAGGATAGATTGCAGCTCAGCTGAAAGCTACCGGCTAGTACATTCTTTTATATACGAGGTAGTTAACCCTTAAACGCCGACTGGACGTATTTTACGTCAACATTTTTTGTCTCTCGGGTGCCGACTGGACGTATTTTACGTCGACATACAAAAGTTTTTTTTTAAAATTCGCGGAAAAAATACTTTTAGGCCTACCAGCCGAAAACTCTTGAATCACGCGCCTTGGGGGATGCTGGGAGTTCACGGATCAAGGTGTGGTTTTGTTTACAATCGTTACGCAGGGCGCGCAAGCGCGAATTTCTTTCTTGCCACACTAAAAAGTATCTGTGACACATCTCGGAAATTATTTCGTCACTTTGACATAATTTTTGCACCATTTTAAATTAGCCGTTACATGGAGTATTATATGTGAAAATGTGCGCATTTTTATGTAAAATACAACAAAAAAATACTCATGATTGTAGCTTTTATCAGTTTTGAGATATTTTCATATAATAATGATAAGTGCCAAAATTTCAACCTTCGGTCAACTTTGACTCTACCGAAATGGTCAAAAAAGGGATTTTTGACGTAAGGAAAAATCTATTTCTGGGCGATTGGTTCGTGTCGCCAGCGAAATATCCTTTAATCCATTATTTCTAAGGTAAATGTACTAACACATACCAGAGAATAAATAAAATAAAGAAAAAAAGGTCAGTACTACTGACTCGCTCACCCCTCCAAGAGGGTGTCGGTATGAACACTATGGCGAGTGGACCACTACCACGAACCGCTGCCAATAGAAATCTCCCACTACAAAATCCCCACAAGAGGGGAGCCGACCCACAGAGTGGCCAGCAACTACTACTACTCCATCCCCATGCTGCCGACTGCTGCGCCTCTGGTGGCCATCCTTTTCAGTTAGCGCACAGCGTATACACGTGCCCTTTTTTTGCTCTGTGTTTTTTTTTGTGCCCCTATCTTGGATTTATTCGTCATGGAGCGTATAGCCATCGCAGCAGCTAAGTTAAGTAAGCAGTTGTTATTGCTATTTGGTTTTTTCCGCCCTTGAGTCAGTATTTGCCATTTTTTAGGTATAAATACGGGCTCTAGGTCGGAAGCATGGCAGCATGTTCTGCCTCGTGGCGGGTTCGTTCTTGGTCTTCCATACCCATAACCTTCCCTTATTTCATTACGCTCTATTATTAGTTATCTATTTTATGTTAGGCGTCCAGCCTACTGGGTTTAGGTCATGCATGCATGTCTTTTTCACCTTGCGTAGGCATCTTCCCATCCATACCGCCCTAGCCACAGCTCTTAGTATCGGCCCCGGCTAGCTTTGAGTTGTAGACTTTCTTTCGAGTTAGTCGTACACTCCTGGATTTTTTCTCCTAACTGATTTATTTTCTTTCTTTACGTTAATTGATTTTGATTATTTATTTATATTTTAGGTTAGTCACGGCGTCTGGCTTTTTTTTAGTAATATTCAATCATTTACCTTAATTTTGAAACTAATTGGAAGTCTCTAGCACAATATTTCAATTTATGGTGAATTTATGAAAAAACTTTTTCCTTACGTCACCGCTGCGGTAACTCTTCTGAAAAAATCAATACATGCGATTGTGGTAATGTTTGCACCATTTTAAATTAGCCGTTACATAAAGTTTTATATATGAAAATGTGCGCAATTTCATGCACAATACAACTAAAAACAACCCATGGTTGTAGCTTTTATCAATTTTGAAATATTTTCATATAAAAAATGATAAGTGACAAATTTTCAACCTTCGTTCAACTTTGACTCTACCGAAATGGTCGAAAAACGCAATTGTAAGCTAAAACGCTTATATTCTAGTAATATTCAAGCATTTACCTTCATTTTGCAACAAATTGGAAGTCTCTAGCACAATATTTCGATTTATGGTAAATTTATAAAAAAAATAACATTTTCTTTACGTAGTGCGCGGTAACTCTTCCGAAAAAAATCATACGTGCGATTGTGGTAATGTTTGCACCATTTTAAATTAGCCGTTACATAAAGTTTTATATATGAAAATGTGCGCAATTTCATGTAGAATACAACAAAAAATAGTTGAAGGTTGTAACTTTTCTCATTTTCGAAATATTTGCATATAAATCACGATAAATAGAAAAAAAACCACGTTCGGTCAAATTTGACTCTACCGAAATGGAAATAGAAAAAACGCAATTGCAAGATAAAACTCTTACAGTCTAGTATATTCAGTCATTTATCTTCATTGTGAAACAAATTCGAAGTCTCTAGCACAATATTTAACTTTATGGTGAATTTTTAAAAAAACTTTCCTTCCCCTCCGCGCGCGGATTCTCCGCCACAAATCTCCGAAATGCGTAAGTCCCATTCTCGGAATATTTGCTCCATTTCATATTAGGCATTTCATAGAGTTTTATATATGAAAATGTGCGTAATTTCATGTAGAATAAAACAAAAAATATTTTAAAGTTGTAGCTTATCTTATTTCTGAAATAATTGCATATAAAAAATATATATAAAAAAAATTCGACATTCGGTCAATTTTAACTCGTCAGATATGGTTGAAAACTGCATTTGTAAGCTAATATTCTTACAGTATAGTAATATTCAATCATTTGTCTTCATTTTTGAAAGAAATTGGAAGTCTCTAGGACAATATTTATATTTATGGTGAATTTTTGAAAAAAATATTGTTTATTTGGTCCGCGCGTTACGAATTCATGCATTATTTTGTGATAATATTTTCTCTGTGTTGCTTTTATCGTTTTACAATGTGTTATATACCAAAATGATCGCAATTTAGTGTACATTACAGTGAAAAAAAAGTAACTTGTTACCTTCAACCGTTTTGCGCACAGCGCAATTTAAATACAATTATATATGAAATTTCTTTTTTGCGCTATCATATATCGCATTATTTATATATGATAATGATAATTTTTTTTTCATTTTTGATGGTTGCATACTAAACTTCAGGCAATGACAAATAAAAGGAGCCAAAAATAAACTCTTAATCTTAAAAACTAAGCGCGCTGTGATTTTTTGAAAAAAATATTTTTTCCGCTTCCGCGCTTACTCTGAAACGTCGCCGGCACACGGGAGACATTTTTTTTTTTTACCGCTTCGGCGTTTAAGGGTTAACTACTTGGCTGGTAGTTACCTGCCCGGTGGTGGGGAAGCACTGCCTCCCCACCAGCTCACTGAGTCGTCACTTTGATTACAACCGGCAGAGGAAAGACCTCTCTCTTTCGCTCTCACTGTCTTGTTGAAATTATTCATAACATTCTTTTCTCTTTCCAGCTGAATGCGAGTATGCTTGACAGTACTGTAATGCGTTCCTGCCCTGGTGTCTCGGGCCGTAGGTGTGGGACTTTCATGAGTAGGATTGATAGAGACCCTCACTCCCTTTGTCCTTCTTGCAGGGGACATTCCTGTACATCGGAATCTCCCTGTGAGGAGTGTCGTACCTGGTCGCCTGCCCAGTGGGTTGAGTATCGCTGGCGGCGAAGTAAGAAGAAGAAAAGGGATTCTTCACCTTCAAGTTCTTCCTCAAAGACCAAACGGCCCAGACCTTCTGCTTCCTCGTCGGGGACTCTGGCGTCTCACAAGCTCATAAGAGCGACAATTTAACTCCCGGCCAGCCTTTGAAAGAGCGAGACCTGCCTGTTAGTCTTTGTGAAAAGGGAAGGCCTGGCCCTTCTAAGGATGAGCCTAGTTTTTCAGTACGTGTTGATGACTCCCTTCGTGTTTTGTGGCCTTCGTTGGGACTTCCTAGCCTGCCATCAAAGGATTTGTTCTTGTTGGCACTCTCCTCTGGGGCTGCATCTTCCTCCTTAGTCTCCTCAGAGGAGTCAGCCTCATCCTCCCGTGCTGTTAAGGAAGGCACCCTTCCCTCTGCAGCGCAGTTCCCTGAGCCCTCCCCTGCGGGGATGCAGGCCCCGCAGCTTCGCCTTGTCCCTGGACGAGTTCCTCGGACTCCTCCTGACACTCCTTCTTCAAGAGCCAGAGAAGTAGTAAAGACTCCTCTCAGAGACATGCTGATGCACACTCCTTTGAGACTTACCAGATCTTCACATGTAAGCTCCTTGTCTTTGTGCGATGCAACAGCATGCACAAAGGAGCCTTTGTTAGATTTACTCTCCTCCTCTATGCGCAATGCTACGACACGTGCACAGGAAGCTTCACTAATTGCATGCTCTCATGCAGTGTGGGATGCTTCGGCATGCGGACAGGAGTCTTCATTGGAGAGAGGTTGCAGAGAAACTCTGTCTCCCTCTTGGGGACAGCGCGCCAACTCGTGCCCCCCTTCTACACTGGTGTGTGCGGCAATAGTACAGTGAGAACTACTTTCTGATGCGCACCATTCATTTGCACGCCTTGTTAACCCTGGATAGCATGCTCTGACAGCACGTGTGATTACGCATGCATCCTTTAGACAATGCTTGCCTGTAATGTGCGTTACCCAGTGCGCTGCTTCACCGCTGTCTCAGCAACAGTAGCGCTCACCGACATGTGCTACTGCCTATGCACGCCAACGAGCGTCACCAGAGCGTTTTTCTAAATGCTCCAGGAGGCGCTCTTGGTCTCCAGTAACGCGCCCCAGATGCGTTCCTTCTTCAGAATGCTCTTCCTCATCTACACACGCAACAAGACACTCATTTTCACCTGTTGAGCGTCAACACTCTCCAGCGCATTCTAATGCCCTCGGCTCTAGGCGTTCTCCCGGGCACCAATATGCGTGCCATTCGCCTGCACGCACTTACATGCTTTCAGAACCTGTGTGCACGCCCGCACCAACATGCACTCTTGCTCCTGCAGATATGCATGCACCTGTAAAACCCTTTAAACCCTTTTCCTGTTTTTTGCAATGTTTCGACACGGAAAACGGGGACGTCTGAGCTGGAGTACCTGTCCTCGGAACTTCCATTGTCTGCTCCTCCTCCGGAGGTCCCATCTCCACCTCGAGAACAAGGCAGCAAGCAGGCCCTTCTCCCTCATATGACCTTAGTCCAGTCCCCCTTCCGACTTCTCTTGGAAGTTGGAGAACAGTTAAGGGGATTTACTATCCCTAAGCTGCCACGAGTGCTTAAATGTCAGGCGAGAGGCGCTCTGGAAGCAAAGGCATCCCGTGACTCCTCCTTACAAGTCCAGACCTCCAACCTCTCGAGGTTCTCGATCTCCAAGGGCTCGTTTCCTTGTAGAGAAGTATCATATCTTGCCCATCGAGTTCGAACCCAGCTGAGATCCTGTTGACAGGGCTCCAACAGTGCTTGTGGAAAGGGCTCCATCTCCCCTCTCTCCTCCAGCTTCGCCAGAAGCAGACAGGTGTCCTCCAACTCCACCTTCCCCCTTCTTGCAAGGGACTGTCTGACAGGGGCATAAGGACCTTTGGAAGGCAGTGAAGAATCGCTCTTGCGATTCCGAGCCTTCAAGGGCTCCTGTGGCTCTGGGGGCCTCGGCTCCCGGACCTTCTGTTGCCCTTCATGAACAACTAGAAACTCGGCCTTCTTCTTCAAGACTGGGTACGTCAATGCAGAGGGGGATGATTTTCATGAGGCAATCAATGATTCAGCTGGTGTACCTTCTGAAACTAGCTGCTCCAGCTGTTCCAGAGGATGCGGCAGCTGAAACCACCTTCTGCGAGATCATCGGTCTCATCCGGAAGGTAAACGGCCTAGGAAAAGCCCTAACTACTTCTCCGAAAGGCCATATGTTGGCAGTCGACCTTCTTTGCTGTGCTCATCGGGGTGCTCGGTCCCGGTTTGAGCTGCCCTTGTCATCCCTGACAAGGGAGGCTCTGACCAAGGTTGATAGACAAGTTTCAGCAAGGAAGAACTCGCTGCGGGCATCTCGGTCCTTTAGCTACTCCCCTCTGCTTTCCAGAAGCAGAGGAATTACTGTGTGGGCCAAGAGGCTAAGCTTTCACCCTTGCCCGTAAACCCGACGATAACATCATTGGCACTTGGAGTTTCACTCCAGACACTTCAACACCGAACCTCAACACTCTCTTCCCAGGAGATGTCCCAGCTCGAATAAACCACGATGGCAGCATTGCAAGCAGCTTCATGGTTGGACTTTTCGGGTGGCACAGTGGGCTTTATTGCCGCCACTGAGACTCCACAGCAGCCTGACAAGCGAGCAGACATGGCCCGTCAGCTTGCCAACCTCTGGATCAACCTGGTGCTGAAGCACAGGGATGCCATCTCATCAAGGCTTGATCGAGCTGTGGACCCTCAGGATGTGGCCGACCTGAGGAATGCCTTGCTTCAGGGATCCACCCTCTTTCCATCTTCGGATGCAAACAAGGTGATTGGAAACTTCAGGAGAGTGAGCCAGAATTCTTTGCTGCACTGCGCAGCATCCTTCCATTGGCCCCAACCTCCTGCTGTTTCTGCTTGACGTCGCCCTGGCTCTCCATCTAGGAGGGTTTCTCACCCTCCTGCCAGGGCTGATCCCTTTCCCACTGCCTCCACCACTCGGCAGCCCTTTTTGACCAGGGGTGGTCGAGGGCGAGGCAAACGCGGCAAGAGGAAGAGAGTCCACTGCGACCAATGAGGAGGGCTCTCCCCCCACTCTGCCACCTGTAGGGGGACGCCTGCAAGCCAGATGGACGAGGTGGCAATACCACAAGGCGAAGGATTAGACGCTGACCATCCTCTGACATGGGTAATGCGTCCCGTTCATCAACTCACCCCCTCCTCTGAGTCGACCCCCCGAAGACGTCATCATCCTATCGTCAGGGATCGATGAAGGATCTCGGCCTTCAGGCGGAAGTCCAGGACATGCTGGGGAAGGATGCTTTTGAGGAGGTCCTCAAAGAGTCTCTAGGCTTCTTCAGTCGAGTCTTTCTTGTAAAGAAGGCGTTTGGAGGTTGGAGACTGGTCATCGACCTCTCAACCCTGAACAAGTTTGTTCAGCAAACCCCATTCAGGATGGAGACCCCCAGCACAGTCAGACAGGCCATTCGTCCTCTGGATTACATTGTGACGATAGACCTAAAGACGCATATTTCCAGATCCCAATCTATCCATTGTCCAGGAAGTATCTTCATCTTGTTGTAGCGGACAGAGTATTCCAATTCAAGGTCCTATGTTTTGGTCTTACCACAGCTCCACAAGTCTTCACTCGGGTGTTCACCCTAGTGTCGACATGGGCTCATCGCCAGGGCATTCGTGTATTGCCTTACCTAGACAATTGGCTGATATTGGCGCCCATGGTGGAACTGCTTTGTTCCCACCGAGACAGGGTTTTGGCATTTTGTCACAATCTGGGGATCATATTGAACTGCAAGAAGTCCTCTCTAGAGCCCTCTCAATGACTGGTGTATCAAGTTATGATCCTTGACACCGTTGCAGGGAAAGCCTTTCCGACACCGGACAGACTGGAATGCTTCCAAAGTGTCGCTCTGCCCTTCCTTCGACAGTCCCAGCTGCCAGAAAATCAGTGGTAACAGTTGCTGGGACATCTGGCCTCGCTGGAACGCCTTGTTACAAACTGTCGGATGCACCTTCGATCCTTTCAGTGGGATCTGAAGAATCATTGGTCGCAAAGTCACGATTCTCACGATCTAGTCCCAGTGGAGGAGAATATGTGCTCTGATCTTGAGTGGTGGCTGGACGACACAAACCTGTTGAAGGGCTTCCCTCTCCAGTCTCATCCATCCAATCTGCTCCTGTTCACGGACGCATCCAAGGAAGGATGGGGTGCGCACCTACTGTCAACACCTGGCTTCGGGCCTATGGTCAGACCAGGAACGTCAAGATCATATCAATGTGCTGGAACTTCAAGCTGCCTTCCTGGCACTTCAGCACTTCAGGTCTCTTCTGACAGTCACTCAGTGGCGCTGATGAGCGACAACACCACCGTAGTGGCATACGTGAACTGTCAAGGCGGTACTATGACTCTGCAACTATGCCAACTAGCAGTGCAGATTCTCGAATGGGCAGCTCTTAACTCGGTAGGGTTGACAGCTCGGTTTATTCCAGGCAAACGGAACGTCGTGGCAAACAACTTGAGCAGGAGGACACAGATCGTTGGCTTCAAATAGTCTTTGGCTCCTCGGATAGTGAACAAAGTCTTGACTTTGTGGGGTTCCCAGCAATAGACCTGTTCGCTACTGCTCTAAATCTGAAGTTGCCGATTTACTGCTCTCCTGTTCCAAATCTGGTGGTGGTGTTCGGGGACGCGTTCCAGCACCTCGATGTCTATGCTTTTCCGCCATTTTGCCTGATCAGGCAGGTGTTGAATCGAGTGTGATCCACACTTTCGAGAGTGCTTCCGCCACTCCCTGACCTCTTATGCCAACCACATGTGAGGATCTTCCACAATGGGGTGAACTTTTTACATCTTCATGCATGGAGGTTATCCAGGAGCTCCCCACAGCGAAAGGCTTTTCACGAGAAGTTGCGACAGCAATGTCAGGATACCTCAGAAAGTCCTCAACGTATGTCTATCTGTGGTTGGTGTCGTCGGAGAGGCTGTTCTCCTCTTGGAGTCTCTATTCCCCTGATTGCTGACCTCTTACTCTACCTCTGGAGAGAGAAGCTCCTTTTGGACTCGGCAGTAAAAGGCTATCGCTTGGCTTTGAGCCAAGTCCTCAGACTGAAGGGAACCGATCTCTCTTCCCCGGAGGAAATCTCTATGCTCATACAAACTGTATTAGCTGGTAGTTTCAGCTGAGCTGCAATCTATTCTAAGTGAAGGACTCCAGGTTTGTATGGTTAGGGAAAAAATACATTTTACTTTAAAAAAAGTCATATTTGTGAATATTTCTCAGTGAAAAATACCGCAAATAGGCAAATCTTCTGCAATAATAATGGGAATATAAGGCCTTTAGAAAAATCCGCAAATTGGCGAGTCCGCGAATCGTGAGCCAATGACTGGGGGGTCGACTGTTTTGTCTTTTTGTGTGTGTTTGCTTTTATCATCCAAACCCATGATATACCCAAGCCTAGTGCTAGTACACAGAGGAAGTGGTGTGGTATAGCTAACAACCCTGCTTCCATTACTTATAACTTGTAGCATGTGTAGACTTCATGCAGTCCTTGAAGAGATCGACTTCTCCGTTTCTATTATTCCAAATTATCAGGATTTATCTTCTTTGATTTGTGTGGTTCTACGATGATGTTGCAAGAAAAGGGACGTCACAATTTCTCCCTGTTAAGACAATTCACAGTCTTTGTCTGGATTCCTGCTCCGCTCTCTTGCTTCAGTGGGGGATGTGGTGATGACTCATCTCCTCATGGCTGTATTCCTGCCTCCAAGGTTTGTTATGGATCCTCCACAGCCATTTTATGACAAAGCCACATGGCCGCTCAATCACTGCTGTAACTACTTCCAATCATTGCAAAGTTATGGAATCTCATGTATTTCCTCATGTACGGGTAGGAACATTAAAGCTTTGCCAGAAAGTGATTGTAATTCCTTCTCATCAAAGCAGAAGCAGCTACCAGACCACCAACAATAAGGAAAGATGACAGTGTCCCTGTCAAGGAATCAAGCTTTGTACAGTCACATTTACCTGGCCATGACGTTTCCCCAAATACAACTTTTCATCCACGTCATTCCTGGCCTGTCACATGGAAATCGTGACGTTCTCATGAACGTGACTCCTCTCTGCAGACTTCAGCCCATGTATGGCCGCAACAGCAGTCTCAACCATGATCTTGCATCTGCAACAAGTCTCCTTGTTACAGAAGTCCCACACAGTCACATCAGCCGTGGTGGAGCACTCATACAGCAGAGACTGTTCTCCATGACATCATGTCCTTGACGTCCATGCAAAGTTCGAGCTGCATCTCCTCTAGATCTAGATTAGCTTTTATCTAGGCCTGCATCCCCATTTCCTTCCACATCTTGGGGATTTAAGGGGTGTAAAGAGAGCACCTCTTCCCATCTTAAAAATGGAATTGGGAGCCTCCCAATAAGGTTCTAGGCCCTTAACATGCATATGCTCCAGTAGTGCTTTGGGACAAAGTAGAATTTGACAATTTCCTGGATAGACCCGATAGTAATTCTATGGTTTTGATTGGAAGTTTCTCTTCCACTTGACCTTGATGCTAATGAACTGGCCAAGACATATAGTGAAGTGGTGGAAATGATTTGTAAATGTAATGATTTAGAAGAAATGTGATCACCCTTCAGAATGATCTAAAGGTCTTGAGAAGTTCCTAGGCCTGAAGAGAGAAACAAAGGGGTCAGTAGGATTACCCTTGGCCAATCTTGCTGATTTTGCCTAAGAGCAAATGGATGCTCTTGTCTCTGAATGAGATAATTCACCTCTCTAGTAGGTCTTTCATTCCGCTGACGTTACAAGTGATTAGTGTAGTTGGCAATTTCATCTTTGGCCTTCACAAATGATACTAAGGAATGTTCCTCCTTTCGTCTTGCGATTGGTAGGTAAAACCCTTTTATCAAGTAGACTCATTTCAAATGGAAACTACCCATTCAGTTGTAGCTGCCATGAGGCAGTGACTTTATGTTGACAATAGACCTGAAAGCTGCCTTCTTCAAGATCCCAGATCACCAATAATCTCTCAAATTCCTTCACTTCATTATATGAGAGAGAGTTTATTAGTTCAAAGTTCTTTGGTCAACAGGCGTTCACAAGAGTGTTCACTCTGGTCTCAAGTTGGGCACATGCTCAAGGAATACACATTCTCAGATACCTCAACGACTGGCTGGTCCTAGCAAATTCTCGGGTGAAGTTAATCCAAGATAGAGATAATTTTCTTCAGTTCTGTCACTTCCTAGGGATTGTTAAAAAATTAAGAGAAATCGAATCTTGTTCCCAGCCAAAGGACTCTTTACGTGGGTATGCTGATAGGTACAGTCAAATCAAGTCTTTCCTTAAGATCCAGGAATAGGGAAATTCAAGACAGTTGTGAGGTCATTCATAATGAAATTCTGTTTCAATAAGATTGACCTCACAACAGCCAGCATGTCAGTGTTAAGTCATTCTTGGTCACCTGTCATCTTTGGAGAAGCCTATCCCTCATGGCTGACTTCACCTTCACTTTACTTGTTACAGTGGAGGTTGAAGGAATTCTGATCCCTAGTGAGGTACTCTCCATTCATCTGGGACTTGGCATGGTGGCTGGACAACAGGAAGCTGACCATAGGAATGCATCTTCATGCTCCTCTTTCAGAGATTCTTCTCTTCTCGGATGCCTTGAATGAAGGATGGGGCTCACATGGAAGATCTGACTTCAGGGTGTGTAATGAAGAAGAGAAACAACTTCACATCAACATTCTGAACTGAAGGCTGCTTATTTAGCTCTTCAGGGTTTTCAGGATCAGGTGATAAGGGCATTCCGTGGTCTTGATGTCCGACAATACCACAGTAATGGCTTACATAAACAAAAGGGGGCCAGCTAGTCTCTCCATCTTCACAGTTTGATAGTTCAGTTACATCAGTAGACCACTTTGTGGTTCTGTTAGTCAGGTACATTCCAAGCAAGAGGAATGTAGTGTAGACAAGTTGAGTTTATGAGGATAAGTCTTGGAACAGAGTGGTCATTACATCAAAAATTGGCAGAAAGACTGTAATTTCTTTGGGAAAGGCCAATGGTAGATCTTTTCACCACCCATTTCAACAGGAAGCTAGAAGTGTTCTTCTCAATAGTTCCAGACCCTTGGCCAGTGGTAAGACTTGCATCAGCATCTGTGGGACAACCTGGATATTTATGCTTGTCCACCCTTTTGCATCAGATGATCAACAGGGTAATGACCTCCCCAAACCTCAGAATAACACTGGTGGCTCCTGTGACACCACATGCTGAGTGGAACCGTGACCTAGTTCTGCTGACGGAAGCACTGAGAGAGATTCCTCCTTTACACAACCTTCTTTGCCAGCCCCATGTTGAGAGGTTTCATTGGAAGTACATGCAGAAGTTGGGCAGGGTACAGGCTATTGCACTCTGGGCATCCTCTCCCAGTCATTGGCTGGGAGGCATCTTCTTTGACCTTTTTCTAACAATGAAGGGGAGAAGGGACCAGTTAAAGTTTAGTCCAGCACCCAGTGAAGGGTTTTACCAGTACTAGACTGCCTTCTGTCATGAAGCCTCCTGTGGAAAATGTCATGGTTCTCTGAATTATTCCTTATTTGAGTAACTGCTCCTTGCCTTAGAATGGGCACTGAAACCCAGGGCCAGCTATTTCATCAGACCATGGCAGTTTTGTGGTGGTTCTTGATTTAGTCAATTGAAGGGGACTGATCTCCCACCTTAAGAGTAGGTCTCCTGTATAAAAGACGATGGTCTGTATTCCCATAGGAACAAGCAAGACATTTTGAATAGCAATTTATATATTTTCTAGGTACTATACAGACCAGAGCCTTTTTAGTCCCACCTCAGCTGCCCCACTCTGACCTTATTATGACCAAAGGAAAAGTGAATGTAATGGTTGGTACGTGAGGGACTTTCCCCCCTCTCAACCCCCATCCCCACCTGGTTAACCATCTTATGAAATTTTGACAGGTTTCTTGTTTTTGCTGATGTCTAGGCCTATCCCTTACGATGCTTCTGATTGGCTGTTGGTAAGCCAGTCACAGGGCTGGAAACTTTCAGTCTCGAGAGAGTTTTCATAGGCAACATCTATGTTCCGATCTCTCCTGAGGGAGCCTTTCAAAAGTTATACCTCAATTTTACCTGCAGAAAAGTTGTGTTTCCCAATTTCATCTCTAAACAAGCCAATGATTTAAGGATTGGAGTGATATAAAAGTTATGTAACGTACTTCAGTAAACTTAATGCTAAAATATTTATAGTGAATAAGCAGGAAATTCTTAATATAAGATATATTCTTTCATTCCTTACAGATTGCAGTGCATTCATCTTGTTTCATACGTAGCTTAAATGTCATGGAAGACAATGCTACCCAAAAAAATAATAGGTGGGGCTATCAATATGAAAATAATAAGCAAGAATAAGAATATTAATCTCTCTTATCTTTATGTAGTCAGATGTTGCCTCACGTGATCACTCGATAATGTCATCATCATGATCACGATCCCTCGATAGATGAAATCTAACGGGGGAAAAGACTATTAAGAATTGTTTATCGTCACTATCATTATCACCATCATCCTTCCATATCCTTTAGAGGAAATTCATTTATCCCATTGATTTTTCTTTTGCTACAATCAGTCATCCTATATCCATCTAATCCTTCATTTTTCTTATTTATGTTATGACTTTGTTCATAATTCTTATATCATTATAATTCTTAAACCATTGACTTGTCTGTGTTTATTGATGCAGTTGGAAAACACTGGTTAACTTAAAAATTATTTTTGTTTTGTTTTACTATTCATACAATCATGTCAATAAGTTTTCCTTTTATGCAATCAAAACCTATACTATATTAATTATTATTGAAAGTATCATTTTCTATGAATAAAGGCTGACTGAATCTTACTATTGCCTTTTTTAAATGATTATATATCTAAATACATAATTTAATAAAGATAAATCTCATATGTCAGGACTCAGGATGAAATGATGAAGCAACTGCAATTTACTCTCTCTCTCTCTCTCTCTCTCTCTCTCTCTCTCTCTCTCTCTCTCTCTCTCTCTCTCTCTCTCTCTCTCTCTCTCTCACAAAATATCTTAGTTTTACCAGACCACTGAGCTGATTAACAGCTCTCCTAGGCTGGCCCGAAGGATTAGATATTTTTACGTGGCTAGGAAAACCAATTGGTCACAGCAACGGGACCTACAGCTTATTGTGGGATCCAAACCACACTATATCGAGAAATTAATTTCTATCACCAGAAACTGTGATTGGCTTATCAATAGCCAATCAGGAGCATTGTAAGGAACTGAGCTGGGCATGAGATGCATGGGTGACGTGAATCTATTAATAGTAAGAATGTTATTTTTCACTTTTTGACGGCAATATAGATGATGTAAATGGGTATTATACAGACAAAAATAGAGATTTGTATAATTAAGCATTTATCACGTATAGCTCCTTTCTGATGTTGAAAAAGAGGTGGTTTAGCAAGTTCATAAGGGACCTAATGTTAAAAAAAAGGGTGAAATAAAAACCCTCTACCTATTTCATTTTATTTGCCTTATTATTTAGTACAAATAATTAATAGGATTCCCCTTGTGTTTAATAACTTCTTTAGTTTCTTGGGCACAGATAAGGTGAGATTACATAAAGTTTCCTTAGAGATGTTTTGCCAAGATGAGCGGATTTCCTTCTCCAGCTTCGGGATGGATGAGATATCTTTCCCAAAGATCTCGCTGGACAATCTCCCGCAAGTTCTGTATGGGACTTATATCGGGCTATTCCCTGGCCAGTCATTAAATATACTGTACTTGACAGTAATCAAACCACTGAGTAATAGATTTAGCCGTGTGGGCCCTGAAAAACCATGACATTTGTATCCTCAAATGCGTCAGGTAAAATTTCACATGAACTCCAGATAATTATATTGGTTCACTTTTTAGTTTGGCTCAAACACATGAAGTTTTGCTAAAGATACAGAGATTTGTATTTCTGGTGATAGAAGTTCACTTTTGATGTGGTCATCTTCCTCCATTTTTATGACCTGTAATGGGAACAGTCAGGTACAGAATTGGCAGTCACTTCCCTTTCTCAGTCAAGGAAAGCAGAAAGTTTATTGTAATATGTATTGTGTTTTCCACTATAGTGTTAGCAAGTTGTCAGTGCCTGTAATTCTGACAGTAGTACTAGGAAAAGCAAGGTGATAATAGTTTAAATTCATGTGGAGTTTTGTTTGCTATTATGTATTCCTTATGTTTAGAAAAGTTTTTCCTTTGGTTTTTTGGATTTAATGATTATTGCTGAAGTATATCCTTTTGAACCAAATAGAATATAGAATTTGCTTGGATCTATGAGTTCATTCAGCACTAAGAGGGAAATTGACACTACAAAGGTTTGAAAGGTCAGTTACACTGTGAAACAATTGTCAGAGAGGGTGGAATGCCACTTGTTAAGCAGTGTCTACAGTGCACCACATGAGATGCACTGATTGTACCTGCCCAATACGCGAAATTGACACTACAAAGGTTTGAAAGGTGTAACAGGAGGAAAACCTCATATTTACACTGTGAAACAATTGTTAGAGAGGGTAGAAAGCCAGATGAAAGAAAGAGAATATGAATGAAGATACAGTAAAAGGAATTAAAGGAGTTGCAACTGAGGCCTGAAGGGATCCCACAGAGACCCGTAAGCAATGTCTACGGTGCACCACGTGAGATGGGCTGATGGTACATGCCCAAAAAGTTGTGTAATTCACCTGCCCCTCACAGGGCTATTTGTATCTCACCCAAAATGATTGTGTGGAAGAGAGAATGACTGAGTTGGCTGGTCTCTTTCTTTCTGTTTGTTCCTTTCTTCTTCCTATGGGTGGATCAAAGAATAGACATGTCATATGCTGGAACTGGTCTGATACAGGTGAGTAAGGTAGTCATACTGGTAGTGGTTTTGCATTGTGACTATGCAATAGACAAACCTGCTAATCAGTAGCAAGTGCTCCTCTCTCTAGCAAGGGGAGTGAGGAGTGGTAGCAAACCCCTGTGGTTCATATGGTTCGTTACTTGAACAGTCAGAATGCAATGAATCTGTCCATATATCATTGTATTTAAATCCAGATGGCTGAGTTTTTAGATATCCAATGATCTATTTTCTCACTGGCTTCAGACCCCCTAATTAGAACTCGTTCTTCTAGGACGGATGGTCAGGTGGGTTAACTCCCAGCTGGTTTAGGATACTTGTAGTACCTCTCTCCAAGTATAAGTCTATCCTATTGTTAAGACCGAAGGGTTGTTATGCATATAAACAAATGACAAATTTTTAATCAATTCGTAGTATTTTTCATAGCTAACAAACCTGAGGTCTTAACATTTACTGCCCACCTCTAGCTGCCCCTCTCAAATTTTTTATCCTGGGTTTGGGGGAAAGACGAATGCGTCACGAGGTGCTTGCTTGGTTGCCGACCAGCCTTCACCTCGTATACGCATGAGTTGCCAGATGTCACAGATTCCTTGCTATACAATCTGATTGTTTTAACCGGTTTCCAGCTGGCATGAAAAGATTTATCCCATTGTGAAGAACTCAAGTTTGTTAGCTATGAAAAATACAAATTGATTAAAAAAATGTTAATTTCTTGAAGTTTAAGTATTGCTTCTTTGGAGGTCTGTATGTTATCAGAGAGCCGAGTATTTTAAGAAATGTCACAAAGACTAACTAGAAAAAATATTTTTCAGTGCATTCTGTGGGTGAACTTCAATCAAATTGTTGTTGGACTTGCATTTAGTATGGCCTGTTACTATCTGCTGTGTTTGAGAGGGTATGACCAGTCACCTCAGCTTCCTACTTTTCATTGGGTGCTGTTTGAATTGATTATATGCATACTTTTGGAGGAAATTGGCTTCTACTACTCTCACAGGTATGGTATGTTAAATTATAAAATGTCAGTGTAAGATGTTTCTAAATACGTATGCATAATTTCTTTGAGGAATGTTGTGTCTGGTATTTCTCAACAATAAATGCCATGGCCTTAATGGATTGTCCCAATAGATCATATATATTGGATGATGTTATCTAAGCTGTGACAAAATTTCTAATTGTCTTTTATCATTGGGTTTAGTTCAGTGTTATAAGAATAATTTATTACAGTAGTAGTAGATTGTAACTAGTTAAAAGTACAGAGGTAAATTGTTCATTAAGGGGTACTGCCTAATCATATCTTGGTTCAGTCTTGATAAATTTCTGGATGTATTTGATTGGTCTAATTCAAGGTGAAGAACTACTTAGTCATATACTCAAGTTATTAAAATTACAGCAAGAAAAAAGGACATTTATATACAAGAAAACTATACCTCTATAAATTCATGAAAAGTTACTTGCCAATAATTGGTTTCTCAACTTGTTTATTTAATTTAGTAGGTTTATTACATAACTCAAAAGCTTCATTGAATTTTATTCACTCACATCTAAGAAATAATGTATGTATCACGATATAAGCTCTCATAAAACGGCATTTATTATTTTTTTTTTTTGCTGTCCTTGACTACCTTAAAATTATAATTAGTAGGAAGATGATTTTTAAAAGTACTTTTTCATACCAGAAACAGTGAAAATTTTGTAGTGATGAAATGAAAATTACTATGGTTACTCTTTATTTTAAAGATAAAAAAGGAATGGGATGTTATGATAACCATGCCTCCATAATTACAAGATCTTTTGTTTCCATATATCAAAGGGAACTCCCCTGTTGAGTGAGTAACTTGCATAATATTTTGGTTAAGAGTTTGTGACTTTCAAAAACTCTGATGTTTGCTAGTGACCTGGTGATTGTTTATGCCATGAAAGCTCACAGGCCTACGTATAAACCTATCAAAGAATGTTTTAACTATAATACTCAAGGATATATTTATTTACACATTTAAATTTCCAGAAGTATTGACAAAGTTAATATTTTTTGCATTATTGTTTTTGGCTTACCACCTCAGAGCTAATTTAAGATTCCTTAAATATCTTAATAGGATAACCAGTTATGGATAAGATTGTAAAGAAAATGAACAGTCGGTCAACACTTTACTTTCTTTACAGACTCTTCCATCACCGTCTATTGTATAAACATTTCCACAAGATGCACCACGAATGGCAGAGCCCTATTGCCATCACAGCCATCTATGCTCATCCTCTGGAACACATTATGTCAAACCTGATGCCAGTATTCCTGGGACCACTTTTACTTGGCAGCCATGTGGCAACAGTGTGGCTTTGGGCCAGTTTGGCACTTCTAAGCACATTAAATGCTCATAGTGGATATCATCTTCCTTTCTTCCCATCACCTGAAGCTCATGATTTCCACCACCTAAAGTAAGTAGACTAATACAGCAAATTTAATTTTCTGTTATCGTCATGGGCTTAAAAAAAAAAGTCCTTGGTTAGAAGGGAGCTGATGTGCAAATTCATTTGTTAAATGATGTGTAGGCATTGGGAATGAAGTAGAAAAAACTGCTGAAGCCTGGGACTGATTTGGAATAATTTCAAAAGCTCCATCTGGCCTGGGATGCCAGCCTTTTATGCAGTAGTTTTACTTCACAAAAAAGGCTTTGCTTATCAATATCCTAATTTGTGGTCAAACAGAATCCTTTACACTTTATTCATTGTTTAAGAGAGAATGGTAGTGGGCCAGTAACCATCTGCATGTGCTAATGGGTGCCCTTCTTTCATATGTCAACCAAACTCTTTACAGCTTGTTGAAATCATAGTTCAAATTGATTGCCAATGTTGCATAAATCACATTCTTATAGCTCAAATTGATTTCTATGTTGTGTAATTCATATCATTCAGTCATATAAGGCATTTCTTGTATTTCATCCATTGTCTCTTTTGATCATGAGATGAAATGTTTTAACTGAAAGTACATTTTACCCAGAAGATGAACTTTGCTGCAAGAGGGTTTTTCCTTCCCCAAAATCATATCTTCTTATGTTTGACTAATAGTTTACGAAAACGGTTGTAGATACCAAATTCTCAGTGTTTTTGAAGCTTTACCCTTTTGCTTAGCTATGGTGTGTTATCAAAATTCAACCAATTTATGACCCATCAGTTTGGCAATTTCAGGTGATTTTATTCTTTGTTGTGATATTATTTTTTTATGAACATGAAAATATAAGAACTTTGCATTGTATTGTAATGAAACTAGGTCTAGCTTTTAGGCTTTATTGCATACATAACTTCAAACAATATCTATAACAAAATGAAATATTTTTAATTACCGTATATTCCATGTGTAAGACAACCTTTAAATCCTAAAATTTGCTCCTAAAAATTAAGAGTTGTCTTATTCTACAATTCAAACAATCAAACCTTGAATTCTAGGATG
>NC_087200.1:172357001-172528022 GCF_015104395.2 Macrobrachium nipponense | reverse complement strand
TGGAAATATGCGTCTTGAAGATCTAGAGACGCCATCCAATCTCCTTGACGGAGAGCTGCAAGTACTGATGGCAGACGTTTCCATGCTGAACTTCTGTTGTTGTACGAATTTGTTCAGCGAACTTACATCCAGTACCGGTCTCCATCCCCCCGAGGCTTTCGCTACGAGAAACAAGCGATTGTAAAAAAAAAAAACCCTGGGGAGCTTTGATCCAGTACCAGCTCTATTGCTCTTTTGTCCCACATCTGCTCCACCATTTGACGAAAGAGTATCCATCAGAACAGGGTCCTTGTATCTGGCTGACATTGTTCCCTCGGTGATGTTGTCAAGGAGGGTCCTGTCGTTGAATGGGATATAATAACCCTTCTTGATTACTGACATTGACCAAGGATCGGATCCTATGTCTTCCCATGCTCCCGCAAAGAATTGTAAACCTGGCTCCTACAGGTGTCCTGGAGGAAAGATTTCTCATTTTCCCTTCTTAAAGGGACGGAAGGCAGATCTTCCCCTTTTTTCCAGTTGATTTCCTTCTGACGATGGATCTAGCCTGAGAGCCTCCTCGAAAGGGCTGCTGTTGTTGAGTTGGCTTAGATGCTTTCTTTTCCTCACTAGCCACAGGTCTATTCTTCCTTGAGGATTGCCTTAAAAGATCCTGAGTATCTTTCTCAGTTAGCGAATGGGCATTGTCTCTCACCAACTGCGAAGGAAATAAATGCTCAGAGAGAGGCGCATACAGCAAAGCGGATCTCTGCGAAGGCGAGACGGCCTTAGTGAGAAAGGCACTATGACCGCTCTCTTCTTTAGTATTCCCGCACCGAAGAGGGAGCACACTTCCGCCGATCCATCTTGAACCGCCTTAATCTATGCATGTAAGGATGCTATGCAAGGTTTCAGGGCTTAGTTGTTCTTTTTCATGGGACTTCTTAGCAATGACCCCAAGGGACCAATCTAGGAAGTTAAATACTTCTAAGGTATGAAAAGTCCCTTGAGGAGATGGTCCATTTCCGAAAGACCCCATGTTTTCTCCCACGTTTCGTACATATGCCCTCTCCTGCCCCTTAGTTTAGCGGGAGGCATGCAAAAGATCGTCCTTCCTAACTCCTTCTAGTCTTGATCCAGGAGTCCAGAGATTGTAAGGCCCTTTTCATGGATATGGCCGGCTTCATTTTCAGGAAAGACGAAGACTTGTGTGCCTTCGTACTTGAAATAGAGAGCGAGGAGAAGGAGGAGCGCTGGAGTTAATGCATCTCCATATTCTTCTAAGAGAAGACAGAAAGAACTTTGTAATTCGAAAGCCCTTCTCTGTTAGTAACTTCGTCCTCCGAGACGTCATCTAAATTAATAGGATCAGAAGGAGGCTCCCTTCCCTCCTCTGTCTCCTCTCTTGATTCTTCCTTTCCGAAGAAGAAGCACTCATAAGGAGATGGGCTAGGAGTAACTCTCTCCTTACGTTTTATCATTAGGCGAGTCACGTATCACTGCTCTACGCCTGTTAGACTCCTGTCGGATGTCAAGCTCTTCACGAGGAGAATGCGCCTGGCGTTTAGCAGGAGTATCTCGCTGAGAATACTCCTGAGGCCTGGTAGGAGTATCCTGTTTGGAATAATCCTGCGCCTGACAGTCGTTACACTCTTCGAATACTCCTGCCATCTGGAAGGCGCATCTCGCTCCAAATACTCCTGGCGCTTGTTAAGAGTATTAAGCTCAGAATACTCCTGGCGCTTGGTAGGCGCATCGCGCTTCGAATACTCCTGGCGCCTGGTAGGAGTAAAAAGTCCAGAATACTCCTGGCGCCTGGGAGGAGTATCGAGGCCAGAGTAATTAAGGCGCTTGGCAGGAGTATCTCTTCCCGAATACTCCTGACCTACGGAAGGCGCATCTAGTTCCGAATACTCCTGAGGCTTGATAGGAGTATCGCTCATGGAATGCGCCTTTCGAATAGCAAGTATATTGCGCTTAGCAGGCGCTATACTCCTATCAGGAGTTTTCTCTTCTCAGTTGGCTCTTGTTGCTTGGATGAAGATCTGGGCCTAGAACGATCTACAGTAAAGTCAGGCTCTTTGCGCCTACTTGGCGCCTGGCTCCTAGTTGGCGCCTGACGCTTGGTAGGAGTTACTTCCTTTCCCACATCTCGCCTGCCTAACGCACCGCTCCCCCCAGAGATGGCCGCTTGTGCGACAACTCCCCTGGATGGGGTTCGTCGCGCCCGACAGGGATCGGTATTTGGATCTCTTAAATCGGAAGCCTGTCATCCTTTTTACGAGTAGGCTCTTTAGAAAGTACTCCTACCAAAGACGCTATTTGCTCCTGTACATTCATCAAAATTCTCCTGGTCGAAGCTCATTCGAATCAGGAGAAGGAGATCTGGAAGGCGCTCGAGAGTCTTCCCTTCCAAGGATCTAAATCCTTTCTAGCTTTCTTGATTACCGAAGGCGCCTCCTCCTTCAGAGAAGCGCTCGGGGCTAGAATTAAGCTCAGGTTCTTTCCAGTTCCTTTTTTAGCGGACGTGAAAGCTTCGATTCCTTCCATCCTCTTCTCGGAGAAGGCGAACTAGAAGATGAAAAGCACTCACAAAGGACGCTTTTTCTATAGCTGTCCCTGGCAGTCTGAGATGTATACGATTGCTGCCGAAGGGACGCCTGATCGTTGGGGATTCCCACGACCCCCGTAAGGCTTTCGACTTTCCTTCTCCTCTGGGCCAGGGAGCTTGGAAGAGGTCTAGGCCTGGGAGCGTCGCAGGGACGACCAGACGCCCCCTCCACTACACTGGGGACACTAACATCACTCGAGAAACCACATTCACTTCTCTTACCTTCCAATGCTTCCATTTTCTCTTGCATTTTTTGAAGGGAAGCTCTGAGTTCCGCTATTTCTGAGGCGGAATCAGAGGGATAAACTTGTGAACGGCTGAAATAGAATGGGCATAATTAAGAGAAGAAGAAGAAGCTACAGAACTACTAGACATTTTCCGGCTTTTGTAAGCCGCCTTCCTCTCTCTATCTTTCTCTAACTCTTCAAGTAAGAAGTCAGATTTCTTCCATTCTTGCGCACTCAATCTCTCACACTCGTTACACTATTCTCAATTGAGCATTCAACCTTTCTACAACCACTGCATGTAGTGTGAGGATCTACCGAAGCTTTCGGAATCCTCACCTTACAGCCTTCATTCACACACACTCTGAAGCTAACACTAGAATCAGACATATTCACGAAAATCCAAAGCGAAGTCCAAAAACCAGTCCACGATAGCGAATGCCAAACAACGATCCAAGTACGTCACCAAAAATCAGTCGAAAGATGATCAAAAGCGTTGTAAAAAAGAATTCCAGTCAGGAGGAAGTAACAACAATGTTTGATACTACCAGCAACAGAGAGAATCTGATTAGAAAACGGGAATAGTTCCTAGTCCTGCTACCCGAGCAGGGCGGTAGATCACCTGACTACCTGTAGCGAGTGCTGCGAAATTTGAATTTCTGTCGGGGGACGACGGAGTCGATAGCTATGTATATATCTGACAGGTAAGTTGAATGTATGAAACCTCCTGATTCTAACACGCTCTAAAATGAGTACACGAATCATACTTCTTCCATAATCAGTTACACATTACACTAATTACATTGATCTTTTAACAAAGAAAACATGTAAACGTCATGTATACTAAGCGAGTGTCTACCGAAAGTTCCGGTAGCCTCACCTTACCCCATGCAGACAACAAAGTCTGAAACTAGGCTAACTAGCTTCAGACATCAAATGTAATGAAAAAATTTTTAATTAATCTATGAAAGCGTATGCCTAGCCACAAATCCAAGTCAATTATTGAAAGAATAATTAGGATACTTAAGCGGCTAATGAAGTTTCAAAATCCTAGGCGGAGGTACTGCAAACAGTTGTTTACAGCACCGGCGACAGAAAAAATATGAATAGAAAATGGGAATGGTTCCTGATATCCGCCTCCCAGCGGCGGGAATGGGTACTACCACCTGGCCGCCCACTGCGTGTGCCGCGAATTTTGAAATTCTGTCGGACTTCAGAGAATACAGCTATATATATATCTGACAGGTAAGTTTCATGAACAAATGATATTGTTATTGTACAATAAAGTTTTGTACATACTTACCTGGCAGATATATACTTAGCTATAGACTCCGTCGTCCCCGACAGAAATTCGAATTTCGCAGCACACGCTACAGGTAGGTCAGGTGATCTACCGCCCTCCCGCTGGGTGGCAGGAATAGGAACCATTCCCGTTTTCTAATCAGATTTTCTCTTCCACTTGTCTCCTGAGGGGAGGCTGGGTGGGCCATTTAATTCGTATATATCTGCCAGGTAAGCATGTACAAAATTGTATGTACAATAACAATATCATTTTTGTACATTCAACTTCCCTGTCAGATATATACTTAGCTGATTGGCACCCTTGGTGGTGGGTAAGAGACAGCTATTTACTGAATAGACATGTAAACAACATACGTTGTAGGTAATAAATAAAACCTTGGTTCCTACTTGTTTAGGCAGAAGACTTCATAGCTACTGCTTAGGAGTCTGCTTCACCTCAAGAGCCTCAGCGAGGATGTGACCTATGGCTAAGAGTTCTTGCGGGTCTGTCGATGGGGTCTTATCCACTTACTCGACAGAGCCTGATGGCATTTGTCAATGGGGTCTTATCCACTTACATGACAACACACCTTGCCTAATGGCATAATTAAGGAGCACAACCCCAACCCGATCACCTGATCCTAACACGATGGTTAGTACTGATATTGAAAAGAGTTATCCCCAAACTCCTTTCAAACAACCCTAAAAACTCGACATAAATAAAATTTAACTCACTAGTTAAGGATCAGTATCGGCTCCCTATCCCAGCAACGTATCCGCAGACACGTATAAACCAAGAGAGAAGGGTCTCTCATAGGTTATCTTGACATCCTTTGGGTAATGGAAAGTCAACGCAGAGTTGCATCACCCATATGTGACAGCTAATATGTCCTTTATTGACATATTCTTATGGAAAGAAAAAGAATTCGCAAAAGCTTGCACTTCATGCGCTTTAATTCTCAGCTGTTTGAAGGAATCATCAAGGCACTTATCATGTGCTTTGGAGATCACACTTGTCGCAAAGAAGGCCAGGGCGTTCTTTGATATGGATCTCATCTGGATGAAGCCTGGCGCCTGGCTGGCGCATCACTCTTGGCTGGCGCCTGATGCCGGCTGGCGTTTCTGGCGCCTGGCTGGAGCCTGGCTCCTGGCTGGTGCTTCTGGCGCCTGGCGCCCGGCTGGTGCCTTCCCCTCTTGCTGGAGCTTCGAGCCTGGCTGGAGTTTCGAGGCTGGCTGGCGATGTCCACATCGGACACTCTCGCCTGTCCGGTCTGTCCGCCTCTGGCACATTTGCGCCAGGTTGGAGGCCCGCACCTTGTCCGCATCGGACAATAAACGCACTCGTCCGAGCTGTCTGCCTCTGGCGCTTTTCGCCTGTTTGGCACTTGGCGCCTGGCTGGCGCTTCGTTGTCCGAGGATCCTGAACAAAACAGACAATAGTTTGTCCGGAGACTGGAGAAGGGTGGAAGGTTCTCTTCTACCTGGAGCCTCTGGCCTAGGACGAGGGGAGGCGCTTGGAGCCAGTTACGTCCCGTAGACAATAGGATATCTTAATAGGATGTGAGAGAAGAGTCTTCCTCCGAGGAGGATCCTTCGTGAGTACTTCCGTTGCTGACGAGATCTATTCCTGCATGTTCAGGAGGTTTCTCGTTGCAGTATCCTCCCTCTCCTTGCCCGAAGGAGGGGAAGGAGGTCTGGAAGTCGAAGATGACTCAGAGCCGAAAGTGGGCGAACCCAGGGCTTTCTTGGCTCTTGTCGTATCCCTCTGAGTACCTTCTGGGAAGTGCTTCGGGCCCTCATCGCACCCCAAAGACTCTGTAGGAGGCCCTTAAGCCATTTCTTCTACTAAAGATAAAGCTTAAGCGCCCTGACTGGGCAAAGAGACCCTTCTATCTCTTCCCCTCTTAAATGGGAAGTCCCTTGACTTCAAAGCTCTGAGCCAGGGTTAGAAGGGTTTTAGTTCTTTGCCAGAAATAATGTGCTGGCAAGAACCAATAGCAGTCTCCATTGAATCCGATGCGAGACTCCATACATGAAATTCACTTGTCTTCTTGGTAGTTGCTAGGGCCAAGAGAAAAATGTTATTGTTATGATACAATAAAGTTTTATACATACTTACCTGGCAGATATATACTTAGCTATAGACTCCGTCGTCCCCGATAGAAATTCGAATTTCGCGGCACACTCTACAGGTAGGTCAGGTGATCTACCGCCCCGCCGCTGGGTGGCGGGAATAGGAACCATTCCCATTTTCTAAGACAGATTTTCTCTTCCACCTGTCTCCTGAGGGGAGGCCGGGTGGGCCATTAATCGTATATATCTGCCAGGTAAGTATGCATAAAACTTTATTGTATCATGACAATAACATTTTTATGCATTCAACTTACCTGTCAGATATATAATTAGCTGATTGGCACCTTTGGCGGAGGGTAAGAGACAGCTAATTTACTGAATAGACAGGAAACAACATATGTTGGAGGTAATAAAAATAAAAAACCTTGGTTCCTACTGTGTTAGCGAAAGACTTCATGGCTACTGCCTAGGAGCCTGTATTGCTTCAAGAGCCTCAGCAAGGTAGTGACCTCATGCTAAGAGTTCTTGATGGTCTGTTACAGGGGTCTTACCCACTTACGCGACAAAACCTTAGGATCTTTGTCAATGGGGTCCTATCCACTTACATGACAAAACACCTTGCCTATTGGCATGATCATAGAGCACGCACTAATCCCGATCACCTGATCCTAATTGGGGTTAGTACTACGATTGAAAGGAGTCATTCCCGAACATCCTTTCAAGCAACCCACAACTCGACAACTATATTACAAAGAATAATCATTAAAAACACAAAAACAAAATTAAGGATCAGCATCTGCTCCATTTCCCAGCATAGTATCCGCTGATACATACGGTCCAAGAGAAAAACATTTTTTGGTATGTTACCTAACATCCTTTAAATAGTGGGATGCAAATACTGAATTGCACCTCCAATAAGTTGCTGCTAAAAGTTTTCTCATTGACATATTCTTAGTGAAAGAAAGGGAAGTTGCCACAGCCCGGACTTCGTGAGCTTTTTTACTCTCAGAATCTTTAAAGAGTTCTCTTGGCAAGTCCCTGTGAGCTTCGGTTTATCACATTTCTGACAAGAAACCGCCAGTGCGTTCTTTGACATAGGTCTTTTGGGGGTTTTTTTTCTTACCGAACACCAAGACTTTGTCGACATCCCAATGAAGCTGTGTCTTCTTTTTTAGATAGAACTTCAAGGTCCTGACTGGGCAAAGGGACCGATCCAACTCTCTACCTACTAGAGAAGAGAGTCCTTGACTTCAAAACTTCTAGGCCAAGGTTTAGAAGGGTTCTCATTCTTTTGGCTAGGAAATAGATCCTGGAAAGAAATAACAGCCGAGTCTTTTTTTAAAACCCACCCGAGAGTCCAAAGCATGTAATTCACTGATTCTCTTAACAGTTGCGAGGGCCAACAGGAATATACATTTACTAGTAAGATCTCTGAATGAGATTTTATCTGGAGGTTCGAACCTGTCCGAAATCAAGAATTTTAGGACTACCATCAAGGTTCCAACTCGGGGGAATAGAAGACCTCAATTTAGAAGTCTCGAAGACCTGATGAGATCATGAAGATCTTTATTATTTTCCAAATTCAGTCCCCTGTTTTCTAAAAACAGCTGAGAGCATGCTCTTATATCCCTTGATAGTGGATACAGCCAACTTCGACTCTTCTCTTAAGAATGAGGAGAAAAATCAGCAATTTCGGTCACAGAGGTATTGGAAGAGGACAGCTTCTTCGACCTACACCATCTACGGAAAACTTCCCACTTCGATTGGTAGACCCGCAAGGTAGAGGCTCTGCGGGCTCTAGCAATTGCAGTTGCAACTTTCTTTGAAAAGCCTCTCGCTCTGACCAGTCTTTCGATAGTCGAAAGGCAGTCAGGGAGAGACTTTGGATGTTTTTGTGGAACCTCTCGAAGTGGGGTTGTCTGAGCAGATCTGTCCTTTCTTTTTTGGTAGAGATCTGGGGAAGTCCACCGTCCATTCCAGTACCTCTGTGAACCAGTTTCGGGAAGGCCAGAAGGGAGCAATTAGAGTTAATCTTATTCCTGTTGATGCCACAAACTTTCTTAGTACTTCCCCCAGCAACTTGAATGGGGGAAAGGTGTAGGCGTCTATGCCTGACCAGTCCATGAGGAAAGCATCGATCGCTGTGGCTCTGCACCCTTCTTCTAGAGAGCAGAAGTTGTCTATCTTCCTGGAGAGGAACATGGCAAACAGGTCGATCTGGGGTCTTCCCCAGAGGGACCACAGTTGTCTGCAGACTTTCTGAGTGGGAGCATCCACTCTGTCGGGAGTACTTGGTTCTTTCTGCTCACCTGTCCTGCCCTTAGGTTTTTTTACCACCTTGAACAAACCTTGTCCGCATTTAATATGCGTTCCTCTGTCCAGGTCAATAGATCTCTCGCTATTTCGTACAGTGAGAAAGAGTGAGTGCCCCCCTTGATCCGGATGTAAGCCAGAGCTGTGGTATTGTCGGAATTGACTTGAACTACCACTCCTTTGACTTCCGCTTTGAAGTATTCCAGGGCTAGATGAATAGCAGGAGGTTCCTTCGCATTGATGTGCAGTGTAGCCTGTTTCCTTGGTCCAAGTACCTGCCACTTCCTTTGGGCCCAGCGTTGCTCCCCAACCTGTTTCCCAGGCATCGGAAAACAACACTCGGTGAGGGTTCCGAATCAAGAGGGACACCCCTTCGTTCTTTATTAATGGGGTTAACCACCACTTTTTTTTCAGGTTGGACTTTATCCCCTGTTGAATGGGAAAACAGTGACAGGTCTCCTGTCTTTTGACTCCACATTTGTCTGAGATAAACTGCAGAGGTCTGAGATTTAATCTCCCTAGGGAAATGAACTGCTCTAACGAGGAAAGGGTGCCCAGCGACTGAGCCATTTCCCTCGCCGAGTCCGATCTTTTCCCTAAGAAGTTCGAGATTTTTTTCTAAGCCTCAAGCATTCTCTCTTGCGATGGAAACACCCGAAAACCCCGAGAATCCATCTGTATCCCCAGATAGACTATGTTCTGTCTGGGGATCAATTGTGATTTCTCGAGGTTCACGAGTAGTCCCAGAGATTTTTGTCAACTCTAAAGTCTTCTCCAAGTCCTTCAAGCACTGAAGTTCCAATTTTGCTCTTATTAGCCAATCGTCTAGGTAAAGGGATATATTATCCCTTCTAGATGTAGCCATCTCGCAACATTCGTTCATTAGTCTCGTGAACACTTGAGGGGCCGTAGACAGGCCGAAGCATAGGGTGTCTCTGAATTGGAATACTTTTCCCTGCATCATGAATCGAAGATATTTCTTCGATGATGGATGCAGGGGAACATGAAAGTAAGCATCCTGTAGATCTAAGGAGACCATCCAATCTCCTGGACGAAAAGCCGCAAGAACGATTTCGATGTTTCCATAGAGAACTTTGTGTTCTCTATAATGCTTCTTTCTTGGCAGGGTCCCTGTATTGGGCTGACAGTTCCCTCGGGATCGTTGTTAAGGGAGGACTGTCTCGAAAGGGGATCAGATATCCCTTCGTTACCACTGAAAGGGACCATCTTTCTGCCTCTCTCAGAGTCCATTCTTCGGAAAATTTCCGAAGTCTGGCCCCTACCGGTTGCTTGAAGGACTGGAGTCTCATTTTGTTTTCTTGATAGGTCTGAATGAAGACCCACCTCTCTCTGTATTCCTCTCTTCTTAAGGAGGGTCTGGAAGAGGAGCTCCCTCGAAAGGGCTGTTGAGGAGTACGAGTCTCTCTCTTACAGGAACAGAGGTCCTTGATTTCTTTGCAGATTGGGCCAAGAGATCTTGCGTGGCCTTTTCCGTCAAAGAATGTGATATGTCCTTCACTAGTTGTGCAGGAAACAATTGATCCGAAAGAGGAGCATAAAGAGAGATGACCTCTGGGATAGGAGTAACTGCTTTCGTCAGAAAGGAACTAAACAAGACTCTCTTCTTCAGAATTCCAGTTCCCAAAAGCGAGGCCGACCTCTCCTGATCCATCTTGAACCGCTTTGTCCATGCAGGACAGTACACTATAAAGGACTTCTGGGCTAAGAGATTCCTTCTCTTGAGTCTTCTTGGCCACACCCCAAGGGACCAGTCTAAGAAGTTAAAGACTTCTAAGACATTAAACAATCCTTGAGGAGATGGTCCATCTCAGAAGTCCCCCAGTGTGATCTTTGCAGATGACAAGGCTTGTCTCCTTGAAGAGTCCACCAGATTCGAAAAATCTGCTTCGGCAGTGGTAGGGAGAGCTAGACCCAGTGATTCGCCCGTCTCGTACCAGATTCCCTTCTTTCCTGAAAGTTTGGAAGGAGGGCAGGCAAAGACGGTCTTCCCCGCCTTCTCCTTGGATTTAAACCAATTTCCTACAAATCGAAGAGCCTTATTCATGGAAATGGTTGGTTTCATCTTAATGAAAGATGATGACTTCGAGACCTTAGTGCTTGTAAACAAAGACCTCGGAGAAGGCGGAGCAGTAGGGCTTAATGAGTCCCCAAACTCTTGAAGTAAGAGGGCTGCCAGCGTCTTATAATCTGACAAGCCTGGAGCCGTATGATCTTCCGAATCCGAAACTTCTTCCAAATCCAATTCCATTTCCGAAGAGGATTGTTTGTTTTTGATAGGAGATGAGTCTCTTGCAACATCTGCCGCACTCTCGCAAGAATGACGGCCGCCTGTGCGACAACTTGCGTCCTTACGAGAGATAGGTTGATCCTGCAACATGACATTATCCTTCTCCTGGCAAGAGCGACTGCCGCCTGTGCGACATCTTTCTCTCCTGTCAGAGGAAGGATGTCCTCTCCTATTGCTCTCAACGGAACCAACCCTATCCTGACAAGGGGCTACAGCCGCCTGTGCGGCACCTAGAGTCCCTGTCAGGTAAGGGCTTATCCTTCCGAAAGCTAGACAAATCCTCCTGGTTTAACTGTCTTTTGGAAGAAGTCCACATATTCTAGCGCCTGGATGGCGCTTCTGGCTCATTGCTGCCCTCCCCAGCTGGCGCTTGTGGCGCATTGCGCCAGGTTGGCGCTCGTGGCTCATTGCGCCAGAATGGCGCTTCTGGCGCATTTCGGCAGGGTGGCGCTTCTGGCGCATTGCGCCAGGCTGGCGCTTCTGGCACATCTGGCACTTCTGGCTCTTCTGGCTCATATGGATCTTCTAGCGCATCTGGCGCATTGCGCCAGGCTGGCGCTTTTGGCGCATTCTTCACACTCATCCGAGGAGAATCCGCAACTTTTATGTTAGATCCTTCTTTCCTTCCTTTAGTTCTCTTTATCGGAAGGAAAGAGTCCTTTCTTCTGGGAGTCTCCTTCGTAAAAACTCCTACTAAAGCGGAGAGCTGCTCCTGTACATTTAGTAGGATTTTTGCAGCAGCATTCTCGTTTCCTTTCCGATGCAGTGAAGGAGGTCTAGAAGAGGAAGGGGACTCCGATTTGCGCTTAGGAATTAACTTGGTTTTCTTCCTTTCGCATGGAGATCCATCGGAGAAAAAGCTCAGGGCTTGAATTCAACGTTGGAGCCTTCCAACTCCTTTTTAATGGGCGTGACAGTTCATCAGAGCTCCAGCCCCTTACATTAGGTGAAGAATCTGAAGACGAAAAAAACTGTTTTAGGATGCTTTTTCGATAGCGATCCTTGGCAGTTCGGGTCGTCACAGATTCTGCCAAGGGGACGCCTGATCGGTGGGGATTCTCCATAACCTCCGTAAGGCTTTTGACATTCCTTCTCCTCTGGGCCTGTGAGCTTGGAAGAGGTCTAGGCCTAGGAGCGAGATGAAGCCGATCAGACGCACCCTCCACTGCACTAGGGACACTTAAATCACTATCACTGTGCTTACCTTGTAAAGTTAGCATTTGACGTTCCATCCTTTGCAGTGCAGCTTTAAGATCTGCAATTTCCGTTGCTGGATTTGCAGTCTTAGTACAAGAGGAAGATGATACAGGTTTAGGGTTAGGTGTTAATTTAATTGACTCGTTAGAACGAGACCTACTTACGCTTCTGGAGGAAGCCTTCCTAGCCCTATCCATATCCAATTTCCTTAAATAGGAATTTAAATTCTTCCATTCTTCCTCATTCAAACCTACACATTCATCACAGGTGTTAGATATAGAGCATTCATTCATTCTACACCCCTTACAAACTGTGTGAGGATCTACCGAAGCTTTCGGTAGCCTCACCATGCATCCCTCATTTACACACTGTCTTCTAACCGCAAAGCTAGAATCCGACATTATGAGAAAATTCCAAAAACCAAGTCCAAATAACAGTCCACGAAAGAGTATGCCAAACCAAAGATCCAATACGTCACCAAAACAACCGGCTTAGAAGATCAATAGCGATGAAAAAACACGAAAATCAAATCAGAAGGAACAACAACAATGTTGATGTCCCAGCCGATAGAGAAAATCTGTCTTAGAAAACGGGAATGGTTCCTATTCCCCGTGCCACCAGCGACGGGGGGGCGGTAGATCACCTGACCTACCTGTAGTGTGTGCCGCGAAATTCGAATTTCTATCGGGGACGACGGAGTCTATAGCCAAGTATATATCTGACAGGTAAGTTGAATGCATAAAAATGAATTTTCTCATAAGATTTCTAAAAGAAGCTTGATGAGGAGGTTCCAATTTATCGGAACAAGGAATCTGCGGCCACGAAAAGATTCCAACTCGAAGTACATGATGTCCTACTCTTGGTTATCTCGAGGTATCGTAGTCTTCTGCTATCTTTAAGTTCCTTTGTAAAGAAAGAGTATAGTCTGCTACTGTATTCTTTGATAGTAGATATATCCAAAAGTGATTCTTCTCTCAGAAAGGGAAGAAAACAGCCCTGTAGGTCACAGAGGTATTGGAAGAGGACAGTTTCTTCATTCAACCCAGCAAGAACTGCAGCACTTCTTTGTCTTGACCATGACACTTGCCATTCACCTTGAAAAATCCTCTCATTCATGGCAACTTCTCGTCGGTCTGCCCGCAGACAGACTCAGAGTGGAGAGGTTTTGAGGTCCCTTTCTAAGTGAGGCTGACAAATAGTTAACAAAAGCGTATGCCAAACCAAAGATCCAATACGTCACCAAAAAATACAGCCCAGAAGATCGATGGCGATGAAAAACGAAAATCAAGTCAGGAGGTACCAACAACGATGTTGACAGTACCGCGACAGAGAAAATCTGATTAGAAAACGGGAATGGTTCCTATTCCTGCCACCCAGCAGCAGGGCGGTAGATCACCTGACCTACCTGTAGCGTGTGCTGCGAAATTCGAATTTCTGTCGGGGACGACGGAGTCTATAGCTAAGTATATATCTGACAGGGAAGTTGAATGTACAAAATAAGTATTTGAGAAGACTGCCAAAGCTACAGGAGTGCCAACCAACACAGTGAAAAAAATCAAGCGACAGTCATCTGAGTGTGGCAACGTCCCCTTCGCTTCACCTGTATATCCCAGGAAGAGGATCCGAGTGAAGGACAATGTGGATAGTTTTGAAAATGAGTGTATTCGGAAGGAGATTTTGTCTTTTTATGAGAGAGGAGAGCTTCCAATGTTAGATGCCCTGCTGGAAAAAGTGAAGGAAGACCCAGTAAAGTTTAATGGTGGAAGAACGTTATGGAAAATTGTGAGAGGGCTTGGATTCTGGTACAAAAAAGTGATGAGTGGAAGAGCTATTTTAATGGAACGTAATGATATAGTGGCATCGAGAACTGAATACCTACGGTTAAATGAAAAGAATAGGAATTGTAGTCCATCTGAACGTAAAACTGAAGTATTCCTGGATGAAACTAGGATAAACCAAAATGAATGTGTACGTCAGTGCTGGACAACAGGAAAAGGCGAAATAGGACCCAAACTTAAGACTGGAAAGGGGTCAAATTTATTGTGATGCACGCGGGGAGTGAGAAGGGGTTTGTCAAAGATGCGATACTGTTGTTTAGGTCAAAAAATGGTGCCAAAGGGGACTACCATGATTCCATGGACCATGAAAGGTTTTTAAAGTGTTTTAAGGAACAACTATTGCCCTAATAGAAGATAGATCTCTAATCATAATGGACAATGCTCCCTACCATACCAAAATAGAAAATAAAGTGCCAACAACCAGCAACAGAAAAAGTGAAGTCATAGAGTGGCTTTCTTTCAATAACGTCACCCACGACCCATCAGCAACAAAGCCAAAATTGCTGCAGATTGCCAATTGTCACAAAGGAAAACAGAGGTATGTGATAAATGAGATAGCCTGTGCAAATGGTCATGATGTAAATCAATCTTTGAAAACTGTTGAGCAGCTTACGAGACTGGCGATAGACAGAGTTACAACAGAAGACTGGAAGAAATGTTTTCACCACATTAAGAAATTAGAAGATGATTATTGGAGGAAAGATGTTGCTAGAGAGCATCTGTTTGAAAGTTTTGTTATTGATATTGGAGATGACGAAAGTGACAGTGATGATATTGATATTAGGGAGGATGACACTGACAGTGATGATATATATCAATGATTTTCCATTATTTGTTTTTAAAAAGTTGAAGACCTAACAGTGTTTCTATAGTTTTCTATTTTTTTGATAGGCAATTGCATAACTACAGTATATTCATATGAGTTTCCTTTTTTTTTAAATATTTATTGGCATAACAATGTACATATCTGTTTTTAAATTCCTTTCACTTGGTTTTAATAGAAAAGGGGATAACAATGTATCTGTATAATTTCCCATTCTTTTTGTTTCAATAGGTAATGACATGACTATATATATATGTATGATTTTCCTTTATTTATTTTTTAAATAATGATGACGTAACAAAATTTGTAAGATTTTAATTTCTTTTTTCATATCGATAGCCTTATGATATACCAAAGTAAGCCTACTGTGTATGACTTTCTTTTGTGTTTATGACGTAATATATCTGCATGAATTTCCATTCTTTTTTTTTTAAAGATTAAGATATAACAGTCTTCTGATTAGTCTCATTATCCTACATGTACTATATATACAATGATGCAGGGGTGTGGGAATGGTTACGGGAGCTATTCTAACTCAGGTATGAATTAAATGATTCAAGAATAATGAACTACCGCAGAAGAAAACTAAGCAAATTTTTCCTAAACATTGTTGTATACATGTCGTCAAGTGTAACATGTATATAAAGGAGATAAACATTCTGTTGTAAGAGTAACTCAAGCAATTCTGAAAGTCAGGATATTATATTCGTTACATCATCAACAAATTTTATGGTAAGAAATAAACAGGTGTACTTTTGTTTATTGAGTGAACATATGAAAACCATAAGCTTTTGATGTTATTGGCCCGAGAAAAAAAAGTTTTGTTATTTATCAGTGACCCTCATAAAGCATGCACATTTCTCACCTAAACTGAAGCCAACACCCAGATGCATTCATCTGATTATTTACTTTTTTTTTATCAGATATATCCAGAAATACGGACATATATATGATTTTTGAGTAAAAATGTTTGAGTCATAATGGGAATTCTATGCTTTTATTTACAGAAAATGTAATGACATAATAAATAATTCGGTAAATACATATTCTTGAAACTGCAACTTCTCATATTGCCAAATGGCAACTGCCAACGCGCAACGGCTCTAGCTGAGGGGCCCAGACCCCACAATATCTTGCGTCTCTCTTGGCACTACTGTCAAACTGAGTCAAGTATGGATGCAACATAATAAGACATATTCTTCATTTTCTCTTTACATATTACACGCATCTAAAATCTGAAAGCATCAGCGTATTCAGGGTGATTTTATTCTTTAAAAACACAAGATTTTATTTTATCTTGATCTCATGAATTATGCAAAATCCGATGATGAATAAAAACAGGTATAAAGAATGAAATGTTTCTCTCTTAACTTTTACTCGTTGGAATTCCTTTGTATTTTCACTTATTGATTTCAGGAAAAGGTTATTTTAATTGTACATTTAATATGGAATCCTTCGGTATGACCAAAACTTTCCTATCTTTTGTAAAATGTGAGATAAATGAAGAAACGTAAACATATTGCTAGTTTTCTAAGCTACAAATGAAAATATGACCCACTGAGCAAGCAGTCTGCCTCCCAGTACCAGCCAATCAGAGGCCGCCAAACAAACGTCTCACAGGCACAAGAATCTACCTTATGTTAATGGACTATAGGTAGTTTGTGCATGAAATGGGCACTGTGCTTAGTACCAGACCATTAAGGGATGAAAGTAAAATCACAAAAAAACAGCAAAATTTATATAGAAAGGATACAAATGTAAAAACATAAAGAAAAGAAAGTTAAATATTACGAACGGCAATTGGCTAGTATGCCTGGAGTCAGAAGTTTTACCCATACCTAAATTAACCAAGGCAGATACTACATAACAACCTAACTTAACCCAACCATGGATACCCACCAGCATCCAAACAGACGAGGAGTGGGTAGGGGGTGGACCATTGCTATCACAGAACATCCATTTACCATAACCGTCATATTAGGTATACCGATAAAAGGAAATGCCACAACATGGCAAAACCTTCTCCCAAGTGATTTACCCAACCCATAACCCGGCTTTCCCATCAGTCCCCCTTACTGTAGGATAGAATTGAAGTACCTAGGGGCAATAGCTACCTAATTCTCCTGGTGGTGTACCCCACCCAAAACACCGCATTCCCAATGGGTCCCCCTTTCTGTAGGATAGGTTAGAGTTCAACGGTAAATTACTGGTTAATTACAATTGACTGCCAAAAACTAATTCAAAAATTGTTAATAAGCAACTCAAATACTAGGTATAGCTAGGAAACTAGGTAGTAGGTACAATTTCCAATTAGTAAACTACTCGACGCAGTACTTGGATTACTTAGATTACCTAGTAAACCCAGTAATAACTTTAATTTTATTTAAATTTTGCATCCCCACAAGTATTGGCTCAGGGTTTGCATATGCTACCCTAATGAAGAAGATGCTGTGGTATTTCTACAGAAGCAGCCCGCACGGACAGCAAGGAACATAACAGCGGATACAACATCCACTAGGAATTGGGGCGTTCAACGTATTTCGCGGTGTTTAGTACTGGCCCCTGGGGGGTTAATTACAGTTGTCTGAATAAATATTACTTAAAATTCTTGTTCAGTAGGTAAAACTGCATAGAAAAACCGCAACTGCCATAGTCTAGGCCACCGCGGATAAGTACCCTAGATATACCGATGCGGTACCTAGAGGGTCCGAAATCTTTGGGTCTACTTAGGTAGCTAGTAGCCCAATTAGGCTACCTAGGTACTTAGCCTATCCTACCTAGTACGGTAATCAATTTGTAGCTACCTTATTAGGTTACTAGCTAAGTAGTAGTAGGTACTACCTAGCTACCTACCTAACTATACTAGTATACCTAGGTAGGTACTACCTACTAGGCTAGGTACCTTATTTTGAAAGATGCTTCCCATTTAGAAATTAATCACACCAGGGTAACGTAAGGACAGAGGACTTTACATCAAAACCCAGACAGGGATCAGGATCGATTCCTGACCCTGCGACATCAGAGGCCGAGGAGAACTTGACCTAGGTTAATATACGCAACAGATTTTGTCGAACCTGGGATAGTGTCCCCAGTAACCCTTTCACTTCAAATAATGAGTGTATTTTACTCCGTTCACTCTTCAGTCTAAGGCCACTTGAAGAGCTACGATAATACCACGAAATGACACTTGCATAAATGGATAACGGAGGTGAACTAACTAATTAATTACCTTCAACAAGGCAGCAGATCAATCACGAAAACAAACGTTACGTAGTTCCTCCGATCCTCGTACGCGCTCAGCTGATCTGTGGGGAATTTAGGGGGTGTTTTAGGGGGGAGACTAGGCCACCACCACTAAATTCCATAGCCACTCGTACATAATTTAAAATGTTTGGTGCAATTGTTATAAATTTCCGGAAATAAGTTGCAATAAATTGGAAACTATCTTATATCCCAAAAAATTCACTGCAAATATAAAAGTTAGACAATAAATAAAATTCTATCGGCCTTTGTCCGATTTAATTCATGGATCAGGCAACCTTAAATATATATGAGTAAAATACAATGACAAGCTCTAGCATTTTAGAAATTCTAAAACTGACAAATAGAATGGTTTTGTTTACATTTTAGGGAGGAACATCTATGTCTTCTCCCTAGCATTTAGGAACGTACTTTGCGGCAGTGACTGTAAACAAAAATTAATAATCTAAGTGACGAAACGAGACCATAGGAAACGAGCCATTACGTAAAAATTATCCGTTTGGCATTTAGTCTACTCTTTGCATGGAAATATGGACGCTACTTGTTGCAAAATTTAAGCAAGCGATGTTTTGTCTGCCGAAAAGTAAGGTTTATTTAAAACGATACCAGAAAATTATTCAGTTCAGAAGTATACTGTTCACTTTTACCATACTTCTAAGGGGTATGAAGACCATGCAATCTGTTGATTCTTTTAACACGATTGTACGAATCTTCAAGGGCTTCCTTTAGAGAGAGAGAGAGAGAGAGAGAGAGAGAGAGAGAGAGAGAGAGAGAGGGGGGAGTGAGAGAGAGAGAGAAGAGGAGAGGAGGAGAGGGGGGAAGAGAGAGACGAGAGAGAGAGAGAGAGAGAGAGAGAGAGAGAGAGAGAGAGAGAGTTGAGTTATGGCTTATACGCTGCTAAGAAGGCTGTCTAAGTCTTTTAACATTATCATCAGAATAACTTTTATGATAAAGAAAACTGCAGTCAGTCTAAATTAAGCTGCCATTGACAAAACGGGACCTTAATAAATCACAATCATCCCTTCTTCTTTACAATTATAGTGGGTTATGACATGTAATTGACATAAATATTTATGCTGATTAGTTTTAATTTTTTTTCTTGAACCCTAGTTTAGGCGAACAACATTGCATATATGATTTTAACATGAAGAGAATCTTTGGATTAGTAATATATGCAGACCTACCATTCAACGCATGACCTGCTGCTCCGTTAGGGCGAAGTGGACAGGGAAAAGAATTACTATACTGATTGGTTGGTATAGATTTGTGTCAACCAACAATGGTTACCACCAACGAAAAATAACCACATAGCATAAATAGTTTGAATTATTGATACAAAAGTGCAAAAAAGTTGCAATTTGCTCGCATTACAGAAAAGCTTGATATCCAATCATGTTTCATACATCATTCACTATATCCATGCATATTTATAAATCTTTGCAGTGGCAAAGTTTTTCCGTGAAAGTTACATTATCATCAATGAACAACGTTATATGATTTCGAGAAAGCCAGCTTTTACGACACTTCTTAACTTAGGCCTACACAAAATATTCCCCAAGCAAACCCTTAAAAGAAGGTAATTATGGATGGAGGTAGAAGGGATAGGCCCGGAGGGAGCTATAAAGTGCTGTGCGTCAGTGCAATTGAAGTTCCCTTTCAGCGGCTGATGACCTCATAGGCCCCAACGTTTGACTTTTGGCCTAAATTTTATATTCCATTCCATTCCTGGAGGCATATGACATATTTCTATCTTGGCATTTGTGCTATGCCTCCCCATAAGAGCAGCTCTTTCTTAGTAGGTGTGAATTATTAAAGTATTTTTCACTGAGATTTACCATGCTTGTAAAAGTTCGGCCGTTGGTACAGGGCGATTCATAAGACCACTTGGGTCTTATCTAGGGGATGAGCCAAGGTCACATTTCATTATGGGGGGATGGGGGAGCGTCCCCTTTTCCGGTATGGGGTAGCTTTCGTAATTCCACTATTTTTTGGCGTAGAGTGCTGATTTTGGGCTCAAATATCTCAGAATAAGGCGAATAGAATGCATTTTATTCTTTTGTGTCCAATAATGTATACAAGTGGCTCCCAACCTGGGGTCCGTAGATCAAATTGAAAATTTCGCATATAATTTTCATTCACCATGGTTTTTTTTCTTTTCATACATACACACACACACACACACACACACACACACACACACACACACACACACACATATATATATATATATATATATATATATATATATATTATATATATACCACACACACGGGGAAACCCCTTCAGATGAAAGGGGTGCTTGATGTTATATCTGGAGTAAGGGAAATCCATTTCTTCTCCTGACAGATTTGATAACCTTGATGGAGAGATAAGTAAGAACAGTCAAGCAGTGTTTGAACTGGAAAGGATTGGACAAAAGCAATACAGTAAATTTGTTCAAAAAGTAATTGTTGAGAAGACCGTACCAGTGGATCATTCCATAAAAAAGAACAATATTCTCATCTTTAAAATCAAAGCATGTCGGAAACCTCAGTCAAAGAAATTGCAGTTCTTCAGGTCTAGTGCATCGCTCTTCAGCGGAATGTATATTGCCTCGGACAAACGAGGAGCTAGGAGACCTTGAAACCTTTTTTGCACATGAAGCGCTTTGCTTTCCCCCTTCAATGGCCTACTACAGCGAGGAGAAAATAAGTCAGCCATTGTGGACTGCATTCTAATGAAGTATGTGATGATGAAAACTACTCCAATTCTTTGTATCGGTATGAATGAATGAATAAATAATTAATAATTATCTGGCGTCGTGACTACCAGGATCATTGACGCCGATGTATCGGGATGATGCAGTCATTCATGATGGAGGAGCCTTTATTCATTCTCTCATTCCTCGTGGAATTCACACCTTCCACGATTATAGTTTAAACCTAACGCTCAAACTCATTCAAATGGAATTACGCAAAGCTTGGCGAGTGGATGTTGTTTGGGACTGTTACCGGAAACATTCAATCAAGAAACAAATTCGCAGTGACATAGGTCAGGGGTCAAGGTTAAAAGTTTCTCCCAAGACTCTGATCACTAAGAACTGGGGCGAGTTTTTATGGGACAGTTAGAACAAGACCGAGATATTTCGCTTTCTTACAGAAACTGTGATGCAAGAAGACTGGCATAGGAGATGTTTATATAACTTATGTTGACAACACATATTAGCCCTGGGGAAAAAATAGATGGTCATTCAAACAGAAAGAAGCTGACACCAGAATTATTGTAGTACACATTCTCCAGGCACTAAAGTCTTCATGCACCTCTATTATTGTAAAGACGTCAAATTCTGATGTTGTGGTAATCTTAATTGGCCACTATGGTCGATTCCATGGGATCAACGATGACTGCCAAATTCATGTTCTTTACGGAAGCGGGAATAAGAAAAGAATTCTAGATATTGGGTCAATGACAGTGACACAACTTCTGCTTTTAAAGGTTAATCTATCAAAAGCAATTTGTTTTAAGGCATGGAAAAGATCCTCACCAGAACTGACAGAAGTCTTTGTGATCTTGTGCAACAACCCTTCCAGACATTTAGTGAGGATTCAGCTATTTTCAACGAACTCAAGAAGTTTTTGTTAAAACATATGGAAGAAAATGTGGAACTATCAATGACCTCTGCCGCATTTTTTTTTTTTTTCTGAAATAATTCAAAACGTTGAGTACATTCCTCCAACTCAAAATGCCCTCCTACAGCACTGTCTTCGAGCAGTGTATCAGAGAAGTGTTTGGGGTACGGCCCATGGCCCAAAAATGGATGAACCTGACCCCTGTGTATATGGCTGGAAGAATTCTGATGGAGTGAGTATTCAGACCTGTACGGATGACAGTTCCCGAGGCGTCTCCCGTGTGGCGGGAACTGGTGAAGAGTACTTGCCGTAGGTTTGTTCTCAAATGTGTTAATGTGTGAAAGTGAATCTTAAATGCACAAATTTATGCAAATGTGCATGCTAGTGGAGATTACAGCATGGATTCCGTCATGGTCGAAATAAGTACGATATGCAGCAAAATGCTTATAGACACCTTCATGTTTGTTCTGTATTCGGTGTCTGCCTTAGAAAATTGGTAATTTTGTTTTCGTTTTAATCATACATAAAGGAAAATTATAATTAATTTTCATTATATGTTATATTGTGATCTTTTTTCTGTGTAAATCAGTATATAATTCCCAAGAATATGTCTACTGAAGGCTATCAAATTATGCATAATAAATTTATACTTTGCATTATATGCATATTTAAAAATCACAGTTATATGCTTTTGAAGGTAAATGTTGTGTTTTATTGATTAGAGGTGCCCCAGAGATCAAAATTACTTTATGTTAAGACATAATAAACAATATTCTGGGTCATACGAACCCAAAATCAGACTTCTACCAAAAAACTAACAAAATTATGAAGGCTACCCCATGCTGAAAAGGGGGCTCCCCCAGCCTTCCCTAATGGAATGTCAACTTGGCCCCTCCCCTAGATATGACCCCAGTGATCTTAAGAATCTCCTTATATCAACAGCCAAACTTGTTTGTTTGTTTGTATGGTGCTTTTACGTTGCATGGAACCAGTGGTTATTCAGCAACGGGACCAACGGCTTTACGTGACTTCCGAACCACGACGAGAGTGAACTTCTATCGCCAGAAATACACATCTCTCACCCCTCAGTGGAATGCCCGAGAATCGAACTCGCGGCCATCGAGGTGGCAGGCCAAGACCATACCGATCACGCCGCTTAGGCTTTCAACAGCCAAAATTTTTACATCCATGGTAAATCTCAACAGTGTATTCACACCTACTATCTGTTCATTTCGGCATAATGTAATCTGAAGTCCGCGTCAATGCTACTATATTACAATAGCTGCAACGGGCTAAATTAAAACTTCAAGCTCAGTCATTTTTATTGCCTTTTATTCAACGGTGGAACACACTGAAAATTCTGGAGAAAAATGTGTCCTCTCCAGGATCTCGTGAAAGTTAAATGAGCGAACAACAGCTCAAAGTTTTCGTTTAAATTAGATCAAGAAAGGTTACTTTTGAATTGCACATTTTGTTGAGTAACGTACTACGACTATCTATTTTGCATGTAATCAATATTGTATTGTTATTCTTATGCAGATTAAAATGTTTTGGAATTAACTTCCAGCACCATGAAATATCGAAGAAGTTTTACACCCTAAAACCTTATCGAATCCAAATAATCTTAACTACCAGAAAGTAACATATATTTCATCGTATCTTCGGGTATCTCTGGTACTCGTTTGAAAATTTTCAAGAGTTCCACAATATGGGATCCTTTCCGTTAATAAACTGTATATTTTCAATATCTGTCAAACAGGTTTGTCAATTTCATTTTTTTTAGAAATTAACAGAATATACTTAGAAAACAAAGAACAAATTAACTGTTTTTGTTATGCTCGTAATTTATAGGAATAAATGTTAATTTTTGCACACCTACTACCCCATGTTATTTTATAGAAACAAGAACAGCAGACTTTTTGTATCATTAGCGAAAAATGTTTTAGACAATGACAGGCCATCACTGACCAGAGATAACTTCCTGAGGAGATCAAGAGAATTGTGGGCCATTGCCCAGGTCCAAAGCCAGTTTTGGAAGTTCTTGCATTATTATCACTGTCATTAACGCCTTTCAAGCTTGAGTGTGGCAGTGATGGTTGCAGTGCTCTCTCTCTCTCTCTCTTCTCTCTCTCTCTCTCTGGGGTCACACATGTTCGGAAAAACACATATACTACTGGATATATCCTTATATCCACGGTGAGAAGGTGAGTGAAACAGGGACTTTGAACAAGCAATTTCGTAGTTTATTTCTACATTCTCAAGTTCACACTGAATTTGAGAATATATAGAAATAAACTACGAAAGTACTTGATCAAATCCCAGTTTCCCCCACCTTCTACCGTAAGTTTAAGGATATTCTCAAGCACGTGTTCCTTCGTGCTACATTGGATACTGTACGTGCATATATATATATATATAATATAATATATATATATATATATCTATATATAATATTATATATTATATATACAGTAGTACCTCAGATTTCAAACTTAGTATTATTATTCCAGAAGGCTGAAATGCAATTCTTTTTAAATATGAAAAAAATTTCCCCATGAGAAATAAAAGAATCATGATAATTCGTTCCAGCCTACCCAAAAAGTCCCCTTTTAAAATTTGTTCTCTTATTAATGTTTCAAAGTTAAATTAAAAGTGTAAAGAAATAAACATTATGTTATGCGAAGTAAAATATTAGAAAAAATGTTTTTCTACAAGCTAAAACTTCAGTGCTTGGTAAAAATGGCGCACAGCCAGCTGGGATTGAGGGAGGAGAGACGGAATCCCCTTTAGGAAACAGAAATGGTCACAGTAGGCAACGGCTGATACAAAATCAAAAATAATCATTCACATTTTGCAAGGGATAATCAAAAGAATCAATAGTGTGTGTGTCTGATTGTTTGGTTGTGTGCATGTCTGCACTAGCGGATTCCAGAAAAAAAAAAAAAAATAAAAATTTCAGGAGGGTACCAATTTTTTATATTATACATTATATATAAATATATATATATATATATAATATATATATATATATATATATATATATATAAGTAAAAAAACATGTTTGTTTGTATGGTGTTTTTTACGTTGCATGGAACCAGTGGTTATTCAGCAACGGGACCAACGGCTTTACGTGACTTCCGAACCACGTCGAGAGTGAACTTCTATCACCAGAAATACACATCTCTCACTCCTCAATGGAATAATGGCCAAGAATCGAACCCGCGACCACCGAGGTGGGACGCTAATACCATACCAACCACGCCGCTGAGGCGCTAGTAAAACATCAGGCAAAGGTCCACCAAAAGATAAAGAAAGCTGGTGGCGAAATGAAAACACAGAAAAGATCAAGAAAAAGAAAGAATCCCAAAAGAACTGTGATAAACACAGAACCGAAGAAAACAAGCAAACATCTAAAGAAGCAAATTTAGTTGCAAAACAACAAGTTGCCAGAGCAAAGGCTGCTGCTTTCAATGATCTGAATGAGAATGTCAACCACTGGAGGGCCAAAGAAACATCCACAGGATAGCCAAAGCTAGAGGCAAAGCAACAAAAGACCTCACTCTCATACACATTAAGCAAATTAAAGATAGAAATGGTAAGGAAGTTTCTAACAAAAAAGGGGGAAATTAAAATTTGGAAAATCTCCCATTGAGAAGGGAATAGCAAATGAAAGAGAAGTTCCCAGGATTAGTCGGAGAGAAGTGAGGCGGGCACTAAGTAAAATGAAGAAGGGATCAGATGGAAAGCCAGTTGCGGTATGGAGGTGCTTAGGAGAGGAAGGAATTAACATCTTGTGGGACTTGTTCAATAAGATCTACCAGCAGGAGAAGATACCTGACACCTGGAGAAACAGCCTACTAGTCCCCATTTACAAAGATAAAGGCGATCCAAATTTGCGCCAACTATTGGGGCATAAAACTGATGGCTCATACCTTGAAGATTTATGAAAGAATAAATGAGGCAAGGCTAAGGAATGAAACATCTATAAGTGATGAACAGTTTGGGTTCATGTCAGGAAAAGGAACAGCAGATCCCATCTTTGTATTGTGACAAGTCATGGAAAAATATAGAGAAAAAGGAAAGGAACTACTATGTACATCTAATATTTGTATATCTTGAGAAAGCATATGATTAGGTGCCTAGGCAAGAAGTCGGGAGGTGCATGAGGGAAAAAGGTATCTCGAAAAAATATGTAAGGATTGTAAATGATATGTATAGAGAAGCAACAATGCAGGTAAGAAGCTCAGTGGGAACAACAGAGAAGTTTGAGGTGAAAGTCGGACTTCACCAACGTTCTGTCATGAGTCCCTATAGGCAGTCCCCGGCTTACGGCAGGTTCAGCTTACAATGTTCCAAGGTTACGACGCTTTTCAATTATAATTGTCGGAAATTACTTCCAAATTTATGACTCATGTTCCAAGGTTACGGCGCTTACAGCGCAGATCTGACGGAAGAAATATGATTCCAAAAATGCAAAATAATCAATATTTGAAGTTTCTGTTGAAAAATGCAATAAAAATGCAGTTCAGATAGTTTTTAATACACCCAAAGCATTAAAAGTAAGGTTTTCTTAGGATTTTTCAAGATTTTCCAGCTTACAACAATCTTCAGCATACGATGCGTCTAAAGAAAGGAACCCCTGTCGTAAGCCGGGGACTGCCCAGTTCTTATATGGTAAAGGATGTGGTAGTGCCTGGAGTGAAAGATCAGATGTCTTGGAGTGTACTCTTTGCAGATGAGGAAGAAGCAGACAGGAAATTGGAGTTGTGGAGAAGTGCACTGGAGCACAGAGGCCTAAAGATAAGCAAAGCAAAAACTGAATATATGCAGATGAATGGAGGAGACAAAGAGGGAAGCATCAATTTAGAACAGGAAGAAGCAAAAAGAGCTACATCCTTTAAGTACCTTGGGTCGTGTGTCACTGATGGTGGAGGGATGGAGGAAGAAGTAAACCACAGAATACAATAAGCTTGGTGCAGTTGGAGGAAAACATCAGGTGTGCTATGTGACAAAAGATTTAATGTAAAGCTGAAGGGAAAAATGTACAAGAGCATGACCGCTGCAGGTGATAAGACTGAAAAGCCAGTTGATAGCTGAAGCATTGGCGCACATCGACAAAGTCCGGCACCCTTGTACTTAGTACCTTGAATTATTGGAGCAATCCTCCTTGATGAAGGGACATGAAGCATGTCCAGTGATCAAGTAATCAGTGAATATTTGTATGAAGCCTTGTACCAAGTAAGTTTGCTGTATTTTAGTCATTTTCTCAGTGTTTGTAAGAGGTCCACACACAGTCCAGAATTCTTCTTATTGTCTGTAGAGTTACAGCAACGTTTTGATGAAATTAAAGTCTACTTTATAAAGTCTAAAGACCAGCACCGAGAACCTTAGTGCCATTTTTACATTTTTGCTGTGAATTCAGCTCATGCATTCTTCAGGACCACATGGTTCTTAACATTGTTAGCTTAGCTATTGCCAGTATTGCAGTAAGAAGTCGAAGTTGATTGTATTGTTTTTGAAAGTAAGGTAAATGTGTGTAGCTAGGGCAAATTTTTCATAGTTTATTTTTATAGTATAATTTTAAAAATGCCAGAGTGGAACCATGGCTTGCAAGGCTCAACGAGATCACATTCGTGATTATTTTAATTTCCCTGCAGGCTCCGTTCATTGGCAAGATTCAATGATATAAAACAAGAAAGCAATAGAACATTCCTGAACATACTTTATAAAATTAAACTGAAATAACTTTGTAAATATCAAAAAAAATTTGAAATTCTAAAATATTTATGTTATTACCAAACACATTTTTTGTGAGTTGTACTCAGTCATATTTATCTATATACGTAAGACAACTCACGTATATCAAGAACACAGAAAATCTAAAATTCCTTTTCATTTATTATACTTCAGAACATTCTAATTAATTTTTACTTAAAATAGAAAATGCTTTTTGATTTATTATACTTCAGAACATTCTAATAAACTGTATTGATTGCAATTAAGTCACTGACATATTTCTTAAAGAAAAAAATTCAGTGATTTTTTGAATAAAAAGTTACTATATACTATATATATATACTATATATATATATATATATATATATCTATATATATATATATATCTATACATAATTTCATTTAAGGTTGTTCTTTGTCTTATTCATGTAGTATATGAGAAGTTCTTAAGAATAAGGCAGTCCCCGGGTTACGATGGGTTTGGGTTACGACGTTCCCAGGTTAAGGTGCTTCTGAATTATATTCATCAGACATTATTTCCAGGGTTACGACACCAACAACGCTCATCTGGCAAGATGAAAATAGGACACCAAAAATGCAAAATAATCAATATTTGAAGGTTTTTTTTTTTTTATCCAAAATGCAATAAGAATGCAGTTTACATAGTTTTGAATGCACCCAAAACATTAAAAGTAAGGTTTTACTTAGGATTTTTTATGATGTTCCGGCTTACGACGCGTCTCAAGAACGAAACCCCCGTCGCAACCTGGGGACTGCCTTAAATATAAAAATACTGAAGATCTTGAATCCCAAATACAGGCAGTCCCTGGGTTACGACGGGTTCGGCTTACAACGTTTCGAGGTTAAGGCGCTTTTCAATTACGTATATTCATCAGAAATTATTTCCAGGGTTACGACGCCTTCAAAACGCTCATCTGGCACAAGAAATATGACACCAAAAATGCAAAATAATCAGTATTTGAAGGTTTTTTTGATGAAAAATGCAATAAGAATGCAGTTTACATAGTTTTCAATGCACCCAAAGCATTAAAAGTAAGGTTTTCTTAGTATTTTGTATGATGTTCCGGCTTACAATGATTTTCGGGTTACAACCCGTCTCAAGAACGGAACCCCCGTCGTAACCTGGGGACTTCCTATATGTTAATCAAAACATAAAAATAAAGGCAACTTTGTCTACTAAATTCTGCCCTTAAACTTTTTTATAGCTGGGAATGCATGTGTCACAATGTGGCTACTGCGTACCCCTTCTGCACAAGTTGAGGGGTTGCCTAGTACATTGCGTACATCGTAATGGACACTGTGCATCGAAATTGCTACTCATGTCTGCCGTAATCACATTACGTCAGTCAAGAGGGCATAACGACCCCAAAAAATATATATTTTTAAATACATTTTATAAGGAATAGATACAGTTTTACATACAGAAAACAATATGAAATAAACATGACTAATGAAAAGAATAAATGAACATTTAACATCACTCTTACCTTTATGGAAAACACTTGTTAGTGTATGGAAGATGGGAAGGAGGGGAGGCTATTGTTTGGAAGGGGAATCTCCCTCCAGAAGGACCTCAGGTATCAAAGACCTATCTGGGGTTACTTCCCTTCGTTTTTTACTGGCACTATCTGAGGTTACTTCCCCACTTCGTTTTTTACTGGCACTAGGACCATCTTGAGTTACTGGACCCCTGTCACACAACAAAACTGTCCAGACACTTGTTTCTGGCGTTTCTTTAAAATTTGCCTAAAATTAAACACGGCATTGTCATTAGACATGTTGGAGACTTCTTTATTAGGATGATAATACTCCATAAATTTTTTTACATCATTACATTTTGCAAACATGTCCTTAATCCCTGAAGTAGGCATATTATGTATACCCATTCGGTTTCAAAATTTTTCAAACTAGCCTCTGCTGGTTTTAAATTCACTAATAGCACCAGTTGTTGTAGGCATTTTCTCACTGAGATTGGCATGCAACTTCCTCCAACACTTTACTACGAGTTCTTTCTTAAATTCTATAGTGTTTCTCAACTATTTTACAGAAGGGACTTGGAACTTTCTTTGGCTCCATGATGGCTTATTTAGCGGTTGCACTCGAATAAAAATGCACAAAAAGCACAAAAACAACAAACACAAAAGGAGAATGGGTCACGAAACAAAAGTCTCTGCCCATTTGTCAAATGTTTGTAGGTGACTAGGACCGCTACCCTAATGCCATTTTGTTACAACAGAATCCCATCTAATAAAAGGAGCCGATAAAAATATCAAAATATAGTATTTTTCTCTCTTTAAGTTATGGCTATGGAGACTTCTAGCATTGCCTACATGGGTGAAATCCCTCAGGAATCTATCATGAATAGGACTTGTTGGGCATACAATAATCACAACAACTTTTGCATTTAGTCTTCTATAGTGGTGATACAGTCCCTCCACTTGATAAACCCACCTGAAAACCTGAGAACACAATTGAATTAAGAAAAACCTTTTCAAGTGTCCAGAGGTAACAGTAAAAAAAGTTGCAAAGAAGCTTTTAAACTGGTGGTGCACTTGGGTCTACCTAATCTGAAAGCTCTGGGTGGCAGTATTTATTGTTGCAGCATTAAGCAGTATACTATATCACTGAATAAAAATAATCAATATGTAAAGGGTTGAACAAAGATATGTTCTTGAAACCAACCACACTGGAACTCAGGAGCAGATATCCTTCAAGGTAAAGGACACCATAAGGTATCTTTTCCCATGTGAAGCATTTGAATACTCTTTTTGAGATTGTAAAGCATTACCATCCAAATACCATCATGAGAAACCCAAACCAGAGGAGTTGCATTTACACCTGCAACTGAGAGAACTTCGAATAAAAAAAAAAACCAAGTCCTCATCTTTCAAACATTCTTACTGAAAAGACCTGTTATGGGTGTAGAAATTCTTCCTGGCTTGGAGAAGCAATATTGTTCTTTCCTAGGAATTGTGTCATAAAGAAGAAATATTAGCTGAAAGAGAGCCCACAGTTCTTGTCACAAGCTTCCAGGAACAGTCACCCACCAATAAGCTCTCAGCTTTCCAGTCATGGTTTATGGTCCTGAAAACTGGGCACAGGTGTAAAATTTCAGCATTCTATGTAGACAAAGTGATCCACCTATCTGCCTTGTCTGGCTATAAGAAAACAGTTTACCAAAAATAGATATTGGTCCAAAGAAAGTCCATTAGAGTCCTTAAGGCCAAGATATTATCAAGGGAAGCCATAACTCGTGTTTTTCTGAAGAAATTTGACCGGTTCCATTGACTGGGGAAGTGGCAACTATGATCAGAAACCATTCATGCTCCTGAAAAGTTCAGGAATGTTTCCAAATAGTGGTCAGAAGCATGTCCATGAACCTGGAACAAAATTGAAGGAGGAAGGTGACAGGAAAAGATAAAAGATTAATTTAACCAGACCTATTCCTAACAAAGATGCTTCTCAGGCTGGGGGAAGGTGACAATATAATTACCTTAGGCCTGCAACCCCAGAGATGAGGAAAGACTAGAAAGGGGGAACAACCTTGGACTGTCGTGCATTCCCATTCCTAAATGCAGGAGTATACTTAGTAATGGAAGCTTATGCTATCTAATACTGTCAGTAAAAGTCCCCAGTGTTAATGACTCAAAGTAAGTGGAAAACAAGGAGGGTATATTGTTTAAGTATTGCTACATTACCCACCTAATGTTCTTGTTAAGCTAGTCTCAAATCTTCAATGGTGTAGCTTTGTTCTAAAAATAATAAATTCACAATTCTCACGATTCAAGAGCCACCCTTACACTAGGATTAATCTGTTCAATCTTGTTGCCAAAAAAAGTAACTCTGGGCATGGGGCGCAGAACATCAGAACGATGTCAACTTCAGTAAGTTGAGAAAAGAAGGACTATGATCAAGCTTCTTCAGAGGTTGAACAAATTTCCAGAAGTAGAGTTGCCAAGATCAACTACCCCATCTCCTGACTTAAGCGAATGAATTGTTGTCATTACTTCCATCTTGCTTGGGATGTGTCTGGTTGGCCACTGTACTGCTGTACTGCATGTTCAGTCTACTCGTGTACCTGAGTGGATGAACTCCAGGAGCATCCCATCCTTCCTCAGTCATCATTTCAAAGGCACAGGCCTGAAGATCTGTCTGCATTTAATGTTGGTTGTTTTAATTAGTATACAAATTCCATCAATTGCCTCCCTCAGTTATATAACCTCAAGACATGTTTACCACAAATTTTGTTCATAAGTGTTAGGTAGGTAACTACAGTTGTGTATCAGGTACGGACTTTAGTCATGCTTGCCTATTCTGTCAGTCAATACTGACCATGACTAAAGTCCAGTAACATCTACACGTACTAATGGACGTCTTTCCAGTTTATGAGGTTTCCACCCATACTCTTAAGACAGAAGACCATTGTTGAGTAAGTCTCTCTCTCCTATTGACTAATCATATAATGGTATTTCTACACATTTTATTAGTCATATTTGTAAGGCAAGCAACCTTGGACAGGTAACATGGCTGGTACCTTGGTGAGATGTTCTTTTTATTTACATTCATGCTTGACGGTGTCATGACTCTTATTAAGTTGTATACCCAGGACTGTAGCCAATTCTGCCAGCGATACCAATTGACTTCATCATTTAAAGGCTGTGTTGTTGATGATCAGAACTGGAACCACAGCAATGTCCATTGTTTCTTCCAAGTAACCAAACCAATACATATTGAATGCCTAGGGATACTACCTTTTACACCTACTCCTTTATTCGGATTCATCGTTCATGGGATTCCTGATCACAGGCAATACCTGGAGCCATGGTGATATTTACTTTTAACTGTTGCTTAGTCAAATAAATACAAATAATATCAAACGATTAGAGCGTAAGAGGGAGTAAAGCACAAAAGAATATGTACTCCTCAAAACTTCACATACAGTACCGTACACATTTCAACTGAATGCACAAGAAATAATCATTAATAATGAACATATGAGCAACAAATAAGGTTAAAAAAGGGATTTTGACGTAGGAAAAATCTATTTCTGGGCGAGGAAGCCGTGTCGCCCAGTGAAATATGTTCCTTTAGTGCTATTTCTAAGGTAAAATATTGCTAAAATACCAGAGAACTGCTAAATTGGACATGCCAGAATATTCCGACTCGCTCACCCTTTCTAAAAGGGTGTCGGTATGAATCTGAGGCGAGTGGAAAACACTACCACAGCAGCCTCTCCAATTAGCCTTTTCCACATCAAAACCCTTTAGAAAAGGGGAGCCGTGCTACGGCTCACTCAATACACAGTAATAGTTAACTTACCAAGAACCAACAATAAAAGTCAAATAAACTTGAATTGTGAGGTCTCAACAAAGGCAGTATTTACCTATGAAATTCATCAGGGACAAACTGAAAAACAATAATGTCAAAATGAACCACTATTCTGGAAAAAGCATATGTGCAATTGCAAAACAATATACAAAGATAAAATTTGCATGACAATAAAATATTTAAGCAACGCATTTAAGGAAAATCTAAATCAGCTATGAATCAATTACAAAACTCAGTATCACAAGCAATACACAAAGAAACCCATAGTCCAGCAAGCAGATCATCTTTTAATTCTGGAGTTTGTTTGTTTGCATGGCATTTTTACGTTGCATGGAACCAGTGGTTATTCAGCAACGGGACCAACGGCTTTACACGACTTCTGAAACATGTCAAGAGTGAACTTCTATCTCCAGAAATACACATCTTTCATCACTCAGTGGAATACCCAAGAATCAAACTTTTGGCCAGCCACAGAGGTGGCATGCCAACACTGTACCGACCCTGCCACTGAGGGGCATTCATGAATATAACCAACAGGTTGTTGGGAAACAATTAGATTAGAATTATACTGATATTCTACAGCACAAAGTGAATATATTTCTTTAAATGTTCTCATTATAAGGAAAAATTTGTAAAATCTGCTTATTTGTGTTATATGCAAGTCAATATCATAAGAAATTCATCATCAACAGTGTAAAAAATGCAAGAGAAACTGTTTGAAATAGAGCAAATTATTACTGATCTCTACTTGAAGCTGTGCTGTGGTCATCCTTTATATTAACCCGTTGAGATTCTAATGACGTCATGCAAATTTCATCTCTTACATATTCCCATGATATTTGTAAGATATAAAAAAATTAACCTAAAATAATAACCCCAATCTTTTCAAGGATATGTATATGGGAATAGGGTATGTAGTACGTATTTCCAAATATTCTGCATTTGAAGCCTGAAATTTTTTTATTCTTTTTTATTTTTGTATATCCTGGCGGTATACTTTATGAAATTCTTGATGATTATGGTCCTCTTATGATTTTGATTCTACATATCCATCCAATCCTGAATCATTTCAAGACATGGTAATGATAATCACATCATCCCTTTGCCAGGTGATTGATATAGATATCACAAGTAATTCAAGAGACCCCATGTCATTCTGGCATGAAATTTAGTATTCAAAGTGAAGACCGTATTGAAATTTTTTCTAAATTTTTCATTATATGTTTGAATTTATTGTAATGACACTACAGTAATGGGTTTGTCAAACAATTTTTGGATGAAAACCAAGATCCAGGTCCACTATAAATATATCACACTTGACACACAGTATGTGAAATCTACTTGGTATAACGGTTTTTGAACTTTGTGAAAGCGAATCTGGTTATGTTTAATTTTATTCATATTGTAGCAATGCACTGTATAATAAATAGTAGAGATCTTTCCACGATCAGCTACCATTTGTCAACAATAATGGATCCTCTTCTGGGAAAAATAATTTTTAATGTTACTAATCTAACTTTTATATAACAAAATGATAAAAACTCATTAGTATATGTGTAAAAGCATCAAAACTGCATTGTTTGTTCTTATAAATCTAACTGTACAAACTGACAGTCAGTTGTTACTAATGCTGTGTGTGGTGCTCAAGATGAACAGAAATAAAGAACAAAATGATTTATGATAATATCTTCCGTACAACTCGGTACCAGTTCTTTGTTTGCCCCTTAAAACAGCAGTCAAGAATAAGTGAATATAATGTATGGCTGGAATGAATAGAAAACAGAATATAGAATTTAGGCAAAAGGCCAACCAGTAGGATCTATGGTCATTCCATGCTGAAACAGAAATTTACCACAAAAAGGTTTGAAAAGTGTGGCAGGAATAAAACTCTCGCAGTTAGGCTGATATGAATGCCATTCTAAGTGTCTTGAAATGCTGGAAAGCCATCTCTATGCACTCAATTTACCCACAGTGCCTACCTTGCTGTATTTCATCCTTTATACCAAGTACAATAGTGATGTGCTTTTTAAGGACTCATATAGGGAACTAATACCCTAGGGCTATAGATCAATATGGTAAATGAGAATGGCTACCAATGGTAACAACACTAGTAAAAAACAACAGTGAAAACTGTTGCACTTTTCCACTAAATTTCAAATTTAAGTGATTTTTACTCGTGTTTTAACCATATTCAATAATTGAAACTATTCTGAGGCACTTCCCTTGAAGATTCATGTAATTCTTCCTGCTGGGGATTTATTTTGGCTACTGTTTAGTACAGTACAGCACAGTCTACAAAATTTAATATAAAAAATATGTAATTATCACTAACAGTAAGCAGTAGTAAAAACATTTAAAACACCAGTTGCAGACTTACCCATTATTTTTCTCATCTTGTAGAAATTGATTGCATCTCATGGAAATTATTTTCTCATTAAACCAAATCCCTTAACATAATGCAAAATTACCTATTTTGTACTGGAACAGGAAATAAAAATTTGTACATGTTATATTTATCTAGATTAATGAGCTTCAAATAGTATAGGCTAATGCAAAAAATTGACATCTTGCAGTAAAACCATAATTTCTAAAAATGCCAAATTTTTACAGTAATTTGTTTTTCTCCTAATATACAAACCTTCAGTCTTTACACAGGATTTACTTTCAGCGTGAGATCTGGCAATGGCATTTTGGAAATAAAATGGTATGATAAGTTGTATTTATCATTTCTATTTTGTTTAAAAAAAAAAAAAAAAAAAAAAAAAAAAAAAAAAAAAAAAAAAAAAGTGCCTCTACAGTATTACTGACAGCATTTGAAAAAAAAAAAAAGGAGTTTTCTTGAGTTCTGCTAATCATATGATACATGACCAACAATCAGTAGTCTGCAAAAAGTATTTGCGTATTTACAGATTCAGGAAGTGGCATCAATATTAAGACTAGGTCACAGAATTATCAATGAAACCTCTATGGATGAAAAGATGGATAAAAATGCCCTTCAAAGCAGGGAAAGGTCACTATAACATTAGCAGTAGAATGGCAAAGCTCAGCAGAGCACTCGTGAAGCTGAGTGACAGCCACAAAGGGGACTATAGGACTGAATTACCAAAATTACTGAATTCATAGAGGTTAAGAAGACCGTTATGAACTTATAAATGGATTTAAGATATATAAAGTGGAATCGGTAATACTGAAACTCAGATGGAAATTACTGAGCTAAACTGAAAATATGACACCTCACACATTAAGAAGACTGCTGAATATGGAATAAGGAAACAGCCTAATGATTGGATACTAGAGGTATCCAATTTCAGAAGTAATTTCAGTATTCCCACTTTCAACAAGTAAAGAAAGAAATTTATACAATGCTTAGAGATGAACAAGGTGGTTTTAGTACAGGCAATTCAAATATTTGTACTATTAAGAAAAATTGTGCAGCAATGAGAAATTTCTTTCTGGTGGCATTTGTCGATTCATGAGACATTATTTGACAGCACCCAAGAACCCATGTCATGGAAGGTTTTCTGACACTGTTATGTACAGCTAATTGAAGGTATCAAAGAATAAAGTATGCATATGAGAGCTGAAACTGATAGATTCTTGTAAGGTTAATACAATACATATACTATTTGGCACCGCAGAATATTTCGTTATCTTTGCTCATAACTTTCATAATAAAAAGTGATGGAAAAGATAGAGAAGATTTTGACTGGTGAACAGCAAAGTTGAAATACTTTAAACATGCATGCCTCCCAAACCATATGCAGCATATACCTAAAGGGATCAGATTCAAAAATATATTTATGGCAAAGACAAATATTAGTGACAGACTATGCACGCCCAAATGAGTGAAATAACACTAAATAGAGAAAAGATCAATTAGGATGAGTCTCTCAGATGTTTAGGAAGTGATCCCATGTATAGGTTCTCTCTAAAACTTATTTAAAAGACCAAAAAGAAAGACACAATGAGTACACTGAGATTCAGTAATTAAGTATGTACACTGAAATGGTGTATGAAAGTAAATTATATAATAGTTTTCATGTTACGACAGTGGATCTATATAAGATTTTGTTAAATTGATAAAAACTTCATAAGGATATTAGGAATCCAATGGCATGAACGAATGAGAAATTATGTCAGGAGGGAACTACAGTTCAACAAGTAGATGAAAGAATGATAAAAGGAAGATGGAAATGGTCTGGATGTCCTTTGCACCACCCCAAGATGAAGAGTTGGCGACAATTGTCAGCTGGGTGCCTCTAAACACCAAAAGAATTGGAAGACTCAAACCTACTTGGATGAGAACTATGAGATAGGGAAGTTTAAAGATAAGTGACATTTGCAGAGAGAAAGCACTGGGGATGTGAGTAGCAGAATTTCACAAAGCCCTTCGCATCACAGGAGGATATAGGCAGGTACAAGGTGAAGTGTACCTTACATGGTACACTATACATGATGCCTTAATAAATTTTTGCAGTATCCTTTCAGCCCAAGCTGCATTGCTTTCTGCTTTTTAAAGAGACATCTGTTGCAACTGCCTTATAACTTAATCTTTATCTTGATTCAATTTTCCTTCAAGAATGAATCCTTCATCATGGGAACTCTTAGCCCAAAAACATGGCTCAATGGTTGTCGACTTTATGATAACAATAAGTTGAAAAAAATATTAAGTTGACAAATTAACCTATGCCTAATGTGGAACACAATTTACAGTTTATAAACACAACTAAAACCTTTACAATTAACATAAAAAAAATTTGCACGCGTATCTAGATCAATGTTTCACGTAGCAAATTACACTTCCCACTTCGTTATTAACTTTGCTAAGTCAGTCATTCTCTTAAGGAAAACACTGAATTTAGACATAAGTTAAGAACACTTCTTTGTAGCTCAACAGGTCTCTAGGTTAAGTGTTCAACAGTAAAAGTTATCTACCCAAATTAATTTACAGGCAGGGGTTCTGTTTTCGGCAGGGTGCTGATAAGCGAAAACCACCATTACCCAAAACTCAGCGATTTATGGCGCTTGTGGCGCCGAGATTCAGTTAATGGCGGCTGTTAGGTATGTTATAGCACCATAACTCTATTATCAGCATTTAATGGTGCCGATAACCGATACTTGGCCCGTTATGGCGCCATAATTTACCGATTTTATGGTGCTAGATAAGCGCCATAAAACCGGATTAACCAAGTCCGCCGATAACCGGGGTCGGCCTGTATTTTTTCCATTAAATTAGATAGATTTTAAAATAAGTTTTAATAACTGAAATTAGAATTTCCCATGTTAACCTTGAAATAAAGTTACCAGACATCAAGTTTTGTGCCTAATTTTAAACAGAATACCTAACCAAAAAGATAATACATTTTCTACTATAATAAAGCACCATCCTGAATACTCAGCTGATCCGTATGTTACAAACTTTTACCATGAAGTGAATTCTAGAAACTACATTCATTACTATCATGCAAAAACTCTTACCTGATAAACCATGTAACCCAACACATAAGGGAAATTACTCTACTGGAATATGCAAATGCCCAAACAATTATATTCATTTATTTGTACTTGCAGCGTATTTACAATTTCCTTTCAGACTTGAGCAAATTAAAATGGACACTTAAGTAGCATATACCTTGATGACACGAAAAGAAAAAAACCACTAGCAAAAAAAATTAACTTTCTGAGATGATGGTGACAAACATAACTAAGACAGAGGCTTAAATAAAACACAAAGAGACATGGAATAATCAACACATGTTATTATTTCATTGTGCATTTGGTATAAAAATAAGTTAAAGACATGAAATAATTTCAAAACAGTATATTCTTTTCATGGCAATAGTGAATTTTGAGAGGATTCAAGTTTCATGAAACATATAGTGATCCACTTTAGCACATTTTGAGCTGTCTAAAGAATTGCTCGGTCCATTTGTTAAAACTGTCGTACTACTGTCACTATTGGATAAGCTGTCATTTGTCCGAGTTGTTGACGCATATAATTTATGAGACACCAGGTTATTTGTGGTCGCACTACTTAAAACATTTCCACCATTTTTATTTATAAGTCCACTGGATACACTAAAAGCATCTGCCGATGAAGATTCTTGTATGTGTGAAGATGTTAACGCTTGGCTATCACTACACTCACTGTTTGTTGAACACTCGCTGCCAACCTTGTCATTTACAATGCTTGAGGAGGCACACAGTAAGCTGTTACTTAGACTAGTTGCTGTAGAAGTGGATAAGGACATGGAAGAAGACAAAGATGTAGAGTTGGAGGAAGATAAGGACGTGGTGGAGGATGATGAAGATTGGGATGGTACACAAGAAGAGGAAGAGGAGGAGGTTGCTACTGCAGTCAACGTGGATGAAGGTAAGGAACAAGACTGTATCTCATCACCCGTCATGTTGCTTGTACTAAGTTGCAGCCCCGAAACTGCCAAGGGAAGCGTGTTAGTTGAGTCGAGGGTCACAAACTTGGATGTGGGTTGAGTGGTAAAGTTCACGGAATGTAGATGCTGACGTTCACTTGTACTGCTGAAGCTTGTCGCCCAATCACTACTAGACAGATCATGAAGCGTGACCCCTCCTGAACTACTAGAACCACTGTTTGTTCCTACACCACCTTTAGATGCACTACCATTGTCTGTAACGGCACTGCTCGAATCTGCTACGAGGTCCACTTCTAAGTTTTCCCCGAGTATCACTCCAGGATCACCACTGAGTAATGTGTCAAGTTCTGAAGGTATAGTCACTTCTAAATCAGTTATACTTCCTAAACTTTCACCGTCTAAAATCTCCGCAGTGATCATGACAGAGGACGGCACCGCCGATGCCAAGTTTAGCTCCTCTGTGGATGTCGTAGAATTGAGGCTCACGTCTGGTGTCAAAGTGACTGGAACCCCAACTGTTTCTACGTCAATTTCCACATCAGTGTCGTTGTCCTCTGGTGGAGAACTCGGGCAAAAGTGTGGCCTGCAATAAATTTAAGATGATGAAAACAAGAAACACAAAATTAACTCAAATTTATTCTCACGGCCCATCTGTATCTACGGACATAAATTTTCATGCCACACTATTAAATACAATTTATACTGTTGCTCTACAAAGTCACACCCTCACATGACAAGAAAATTTGTTATACTTAGATTTCATGTGTACATATAGCGATATTCACAAAATTCACAAAATAAACTCTACAACATTTTTTTAATAAAATATTAAAAACTACTGGAATAAATATATTAAAAACTACTGGAATTAAAGTGACAAAAAGCTTGTATGTTTCCACTATGTAAAATAGTTAATACTTTTTGCAATTGCATTTTAACAGTCCATGCTTCTAACCAAAAAGATTTTTTGCTATTACATTTCTAGTACTACATTGCATTGTATTCTTACTGTTACTTTTTATTTTATACTCAACTAAAAACAGCTGACCACTTATAAAAGAATGGCAGAATTTTCTAATAATTTCCCTACTTTATAACAAAAAAATTACATCAATATATCACCTAAAGTCTATACTTACCTAAATACTCAAAAAACATATTCAATACTGAAAACCCTGAAACACCATAAAGTGGAAAAATATCCAACAATTATGAACAACGTTTTGCTAAAGCTTACAAGTCATCCAAACCTATATATACCTGGAGGTGATGCTAAGTACTACCGTGTTCAACTTTTTAGTATTTCCAACTACATTACCATAACCTGCTTTGAAGGGGAAATACATTATCAATACTAACATATCCAGTTCTAAATGTCAATACTACTAAAAATTTATATAAGAGATAGACACTTTGAACATAGAAGAAATTGGCTCATCGCTTACAATTCAAGCAATCTAACTCTGATGTAGATGTATTTTCAGCATACCAGTGTTTTGACTTTATGTCAAGTCATTAACTATTAGTATTGAAAAATTTCACTTGCTAAATACGACAGAACTGGTTAAAAATGAAATACTTATAGCAATACTCTCTTAATGAGTGAAGGCAGGAGCAATGTCAGGTAAACACCTATGCATCTTTGCTCTCACCAGCCAACCTAATCAAGAAAGATCATTACTATTGAACTTTACGGATGGCTTCACACTTCAATGTATGTTAAGACAATAATTTTTCATTATTCCTATAGCTTCTGCAATGCATGCTGCCATAACCTTCCGGTTTTATGTGAAAGGACAACTTAATTCTTGTCCTCCTAATATAAACTCTACATCAAATGATAATTTTATCAGCAAGTTGTCTCACTAGAGCAAAAAACACCTAAGGCTACTGAAATATCTTCTGTTTAAGCACAGGCGATTCCAAATTCCCATGACCATAAATGTAGGAAAGCCAACTGTTACAGTAAATAATACAATGAAAAGAGATTAATACTTAAAATGTAAGTACCCCATAAAAAATGCATTAAACAAATAAGTTCAATTCAAGCAATTCTTATTAACTATACTATAGCTATCTCAAGTGTCAAACATACTTCTGTTCAAGAAGGGATGGATAGTAAAACACATTTATGACTGCAATGATTAATCATCACAGAAATTTGTCTACAAAAATGTTGTTTTGATATCTATTGAAGCATCACTACTTAAGTTCCACATTCTAAATATCCAACCTTTGACAAATAACTGACTTACTACTACTACCAATGAAAACCAATCTATGATCTACTAAGTGATAAGCTAATAAAATTCTACAATAGCTAAAGAGAGTGATTTTCATAGCCTTCTCTCCATAAAAAAGGTGATGAACTGGGTGTCCTTAAGATTCTTAAGTGTATTCCTAGATCTGGGGAAAAACATCCATAACCTTACCATTCAGTCTTAACCTCATGGAGGAAATCATTCGTCGATGTGATGCCGTTAGGCCCCACATCTCTAAAGTCCGTCTTGCACCAAAGGTCATCAAGCGGCGTACTTAACCTATCTATCCACACCCTGCAATCATTGTAAAATGAATATATTAAACCTATCTTTTCTTACCAGAAAGAATGAAGTGAAAATTACCCATTTCAATGACCCAGTACCAGTTATAGGACAAGAGATGAAAAATAATTTAGGATTATAAATTATGAAAAATACAAAACTGAAGCTAGTACTGAAACTGATAAAGCTAAAAACTATGCCACTGATCACCTCAAATTTTGCTATAAATGTAAATTCTCATTTAAGTTAAGTTTTAGGTTAAGTCTGTATTTAAAAATTATTTCTTTAAAAAATTAATTTTAACAATCTTTGAAAAATCTAAAAGAATACTTTTATGTAAAATGATAGTTTTGTATACAGTTCCAGCAGTTAACTAACCTGCCACCTCTGCCCATTCTTCTACGAGCAAAACCAATACATCGACGAGTAGGATTTGAAAGGGAGGTGAGAGAAAATCGATATTTCGGGTCACCTCCTCCACCTTCCTTCGGAGGGACCCACGGCCAGTTGCCTTCTCTAGGCTGAAAAATTAGAACATTTTGTAAATCACATCCACTGATCATAATAACCATTTGCTTCTCATAGCTATGAGAAGCTTACAATGTTTTTGTTGTACAGCCCACTATAACTTATACTCCAAATCCTACATTTAAGGGAAAACTTACAAACATACAGAGTATGATTTTACTACTAAGAGCTAAAGCTTTGGCATAGGGTACACACCCACCAGACAATGTCATCTACCACTCACTAAGCTTCCACATTCTGGAGGCTTACCATTTCACTGACAAATCATTCCACTTCCATGAAAATCATGAAAATTCTGAGAACTTATCAGAAATCACTATTTTGGGGATTTGTAATAAACTCTACCTTGCTCATCCCCTGGCAATATAGTACTAATTCTAAAAGAAAATCTTGTCACCTACACTTCTAGCCCTGTTAAAGATACCATGGTTGTGCTACTATAATTGTGTAAGGGGGGTACCCATTGATATGTCTTGTGCAACACACCATAAACAACACTAAAGGTTTTTTTCAACATCCCTCTAGCCTCAGTTTCACTCATTTCTGCCTAAAACAGTTCCACCCTTCCATCTGGTCCAAGCTGTCCTACTTAGTATCAGCTTGCTCCAATCTTAAGTTTTCATTCAAGAACAAATTCTTTTGGCAAGTTTCATTAGTCCAGATATGACTTCATGATTTCAATAAACTACTGTACACTCATAATATCCAAACCTTAAAATCAAACAAATCAGACAACTCGAAGTGAACTGCAAATATCATTTAGTAACTAAGACAAAATACTGAAATCCAGATAAGGATATTTGGACACAGGAAATAATGCAAGAAATGAGAGAGAGAGAGAGAGAGAGAGAGAGAGAGAGAGAGAGAGAGAGAGAGAGAGAGAGAGAGAGAGAGAGAGAGAGAGAGAGAGAGAGAAATCCAGTGATGTTTTCGTACCTCCAAGAAAATAACATACAGTGGACCCCCTTATTTGTGTTCTCAGCATTCACAGATTCTCTATGGATCACATCTACCCATTATTCATGGGAAATTAGTGTATTCGCTGTATTTTTCTATGAGAAGTATCCACAAATTACTGTATTTTCATATCAATTTCATAATTAAATGCACTTTTTGAGATAAAACCTATTAAAAAACCAAGTATAAGCATTTTTAGGGTTTTTTCTTGAGTTTGAACTAACAGATTTGGCAGTTTTAAGCATTTTTATAGGTTTCTAAGTATTCCCAGTTTCTAGCGATTTGTAGGGGGTCTGGTACGCATCCCCAATGAATACAGGGGGTCACTGTACTACGTACTATGCTCAGATCAATCCGCTGAAAAATTCACAATACGTACAAAGTTCACGGACTATCTTTTCATTTTGCTGAAGCAAATCTTACCACAAAAATTACTATAATATAGTAAATAAATATCACCCTTGGAAAATATATTTTAAAAACATGAAATTTTTTAAATCTAAACACAATTTTCAAACACATTAATCATAATGGCATTACTTCTGGGCGAATTATTCCCCTTTGGCACAAACTTCTTACATCTTGAATGACTAAGATCCCACTGTCCATGCCAACGCTAGGCTCCATCATCCTCCAAGGATCATTTTTATGAGCTCACCCTACAAGAAAAGAGTGAAGGGAAGGGGAGAGGGCACTGTGTTATGAATAATGTGTTTGTGCGGAAAACATCTTTATAATTTATAAACAACAATTTTTTGTTCATTACAACCCATTAATCCTATACAGTCTAATCATAATTTAGGAGAAAAAAATAATTAAGAGAAATAGTGATCAAGTGTTTAATCCCTCTCTGGGTAGATGGAGTGGTGCAAAGCTGTTGTAGCGCAAAAGTTGTATCCTCTGTGAAAAATGAGGAGCTCTCCATAAAACAATAGGTTGTATGAAAGCATTTTGGAACTCCAAGGACATACCTCTCACCAAACATATGATGTAAAGGGACATATTCCAAGAAAATACAGTATCCAATGTGTGCAGGTAACAAGAGGAATGAGGATCATAAGGATGAGGATGAATGGTCCATATCTTTCCCAACTAATACGTATAGGATGTCATGCTGTGACAATCAGTCCCAACAAGTCTACTGTACATCAAACAGATGTAAGTCATATGTACACCAAATCTTGAAAAAGTATAAGATTATTAGCAAGTAACTGCTCTAAGAATGGTAGACACTTCATGACTGAAATTCAAAGCTAATAATGATGAAAAAGCACAAACTTGATCCTGACCAGGTAAATGTTCCCATAGTAGAGTTACAAGCAAGAACATGAGATTACTGTATCCCCAGCATCAAAGAAACACCCCAATTTCAACCGGCACAATTTTGAAAACAAAACACACAATAATAAGGTGGAAACACTCAACTTGATGGCTTTGTCTTCGTTGGTGTGGCATGCGCATTCAATTGTCTCAATGTACTGGAGTAATACTGTGTATAACTTCAGCTACTACAGCATATTGATTATTGTAGTTTTTCAGTTTATTTATTTTTAAAAATAACTTGTTTTATGTTCTTCCACAATCATTGATCTTAATACTAAATATGCATTTCTATAGTTTCTATATCAGCAAACTAAAACAGAACTTGGGCATATTACAGAGCACTGCAAATGCTAAAGTTACACAGGTGTGGTATGTCAGAAATTTTTTTTGGCTAAGTGTCTCAATGTGTGCAAAAGAATGGGGCTATCACTGTTGCTGGTAGTATTATATGTATGTTTACAAAGATCTTTTTTAAATTCAGATATATGGAAAACTAAACCACATAACAGTATATAGTATTAAAAATATGTAAAAACTCATGGCATAAACATGACATCCCAAACAAAACAAAATAAAAAATGAATATATAAAGACCAACATCCTCACATTGTATATGCTACAAATACAAAAAATCACTCTAATCTTTAAAACCAGAAAATATTTAAAACAGTTATTAAATATAAAAAGGTCTAGAGCACATTTCTGAAAAAATTGTCATAATAGTGATGTAGTATAAAAAAATTTTCACTTAGAATATGATGGTCTTGCTATAGTACAATTTACCAGTAAACCTTTTTTTAGCAATAGCACTTCAGGATATGTTTGTCTAAATATAAAAGTCCAAAACTGTCAAACTCAATTTTGATCACTCCTTGATATTCAAAGACGGGCATTCCCCCCTTATTGTTATATTTGGTGTAATTCGGTGAAAATCCAATTTTCCAGCATCTTTTAGTTTGGAAAACTATCTGGTATGGCAGTTAGATAAAAAAAAAAAAAGTCCCATTCCAGATTAAGGCTACTGTCTGGCACCATTCTGCAAAATGCCAATTTTAAAAATAGTTAAAAGGGCTTCCACTGCTCGAGTTTCACTACCAAATATAATCAAAACAGCTTCTCACTTCTCTTCGTTTTCCCAACAGTGCTCAGAATTCAGAAATACTTTACATAATTAGAATTGGTGTTTTGCATATTCTATGTCCTGAGACTCATAGCTACCAGTGAAAAACTTTTACTACTAAGTAACATCTGAGAACCATGTCTTAACATCACTCTTCAGCAGTATCTGTGCTCATGTCTATAAAATTTTATTTGCCGTTTTCTGATGAAATTTATATACTACTCTAAAATTATTTTTCAAGCCATTTACAGTAAATACTGTATCACTACAGGACAATAGATATTCTTTTCATTTCATATACTGTCAGAGAACATTTATTCTGTTCAAACACATTTAGACCAATCACAAGTTTCTGTCAGTACTACTTGCTAGTGATACAGAAAGAGTGATGAACGCTTGCATATTTGTCATCACAGATCTTTACTGAGCTTATAGAGCACACAAGGTACAGCACCTGCTAAACTGTACATGCACATTTTAAAAATCACATAACTCAATTTGTTTCACATCTCATTTCATATTTTCAAGGAAAAAAGTGCACAATAACTATGGTGTTAACAAAGAAAAATATTTGCAAAGTTGTGCAGTTGATCAGTTTAAGCCATGACATGTAGAAGCAGGAATTTATTGAGACTAAGCTAATGAATAAGTATGACATTACGGTGTCGTATGGAAGTTTTTTTATGAACAGTGGTAAAATTGTGAAATTTCCTTATGATGATATAGTGATAAAAAGAATAATGAGATAGGTAATCTTATAATGCATATGGAATTACATACCCTAGACAAGGTCCTAGTTAATAATCTTTCCTAATAAAATTTTAATAAAAATATACAGATTACTTTAAGATAATTATGGCTTATCTCTAGTTGGTCAAGCATTTTTGCTAGTCTGACACCCAGTAGATCCCATTGATCCCCAAATAGTACTGGACTTGTATTACTTGTTCTTTAATATGCAATATTCTTTTCCTTCCTCCTTTTCTTTGTTTCATTTCCTATTTTCTTCCCTTTTATATTCATTAACATTAATCGTTGTGAAAGTACAAAACAGGTTTTAGCCAAAACATTTTTATCCCTGGTATATCTATTCAAATTTGTGAATGTAAAGCAATCAGTGACAGGCTTCCACAAATTTTGGAAAATGTTTTTTGCAAATCTTTTTATTGAGATATAAATCAGTTATTCCAATAAATCTTTTTAATTACAACATTGTGACACATAGAATGTTTAAATTACTTCATCACGATATCCCAAAGTTTTTATCATGGACCAAACTCATCTGTTCAATACCAGTCATCCAGAAAAGTTGCAAAAATATAAAAGGCTATCAATGGATGAAAAACTACGAAGCAGGTACTTGTCCTGACAACCTTCTCATCATCTCAATTGCTGCAACTGTATTTCCCTCAGTACGAAAATTCAAAATCAAGCAAAGATTTTCTGATCAAGCAAATGGTGTGCTCTAGGGAATCACCTTAAAGTAATGTTTAAAATGGGAATGTTCACAAAAAGATTTTTTAAAAAGTTTTTCTATGTCAACGTTCTTATATTTTCTTTTTTAAATGACTACTAATATAATTCACAACCCTGGTTACCTGCACACTGTGGTGAAATCTCGACTTTGAAAAAAAATAAAATAAACACACACACATACAAACCATACTGTATAAAACAAAATACAAACCAGTGTTTTGATACTGGATACAATAATTCTCTTCATTGCTATTGATACCATCTTTGCCAAGGAATAAAAATGTACTTTATGACAACTGAATAAGATAAAAGCACTCCTTACCGTATGGTAATTGGTAAATTTTTTTCTTCTAAAGGTAAATATACCATCAGGTTCATTTTCTTCTTCCGCTTCAGATGGTGAGGGTGATGCACCTTCTTCATCTGAGCTAGGAGGAACAGAGCCTATTGTATCCTGAAAAGGAGAAGATAATTACAACTATGAAAAGAAAACTATAAAAAGAAACAAACTGGATCATAAACTTTGAGATTTATTATTCAGTTTACTTGCTATACCTGGCAGTCATTTTTCTATGAAAAATGGTACCCAAATCTATTTTGCACAAAACAGTAAGGTAACCCAGTCTTTTTTTACACAACAATATTGTATTTTTGTGAAATAAATTTTAACCACTTTACACTAGGAAACATGACAGACAGTTTTACTTGACAAAAAAAAAGTTGGGAGGCAAAATATGCACAAAACTTTTATTTATGCAAATATTGTTGAGCATGGCACACTAATTAGTACTCTCCTTTATGACTGATACAAACAAATTCCTTTGACAAATCAGATACACCTGAAAGAACCCTGCACATTTTGGTTAAAACCATCTTTAACCTTCACAGTCCAGGTTAAATATACAGGCAGTACCTGGTTCATGGCAGGGGTTCCGTTCCTGGCTGAGCATTGCCAGCCAAAAAATCAGCAATAATATCACCAATAATCTGATCACTGGTGCCGATAACCAGATTAGCAACACCCTTATGCAGAGATAGGCGCTGAAAATCCAGTTAATGGTCACTTGACAAGCACTGTAAACCAAGATTTGTTAACCAATGCCAGTGGTATGCAAGGACTGCCTGTATTAAGCACACCCCTAGACCAAGCTAAATTTAACAATGGCAAAAAAAAAAAAAAAAAAAAAAAAAAAAAAAAAAAAAAAAAAAAAAAAAAAAAAAAAAAAAAAAAAAAAAAAAAAAAAAAAAAAAAAACAAAAAAAAAAAAAAAAAAAATATTATATATATATATATATATATATATATATATATATATATATATATCAATGGAATGAAAAAATTCAAAAAGATTTTCTGTACCTACCAAGGGAAATTGAAAGTGAATACAGGCAGTCCCTGGTTATTGGTGGGAGTTCTGTTCTGACGGCTTGATGATAAGTGAAAATCGCCAATAACTGAAAATCGGTGAATTATCGGCACCAATATCTGGATTTTGGCATCAATAACTGGTGAATGGTACCACTGTTAGGAATGTATCAGTGCCAATAGTCTTATTATCAGCCCCGATAAATGGAAATAGCTGATTTTTGGCATTAGACAAGCTCCATTAAACTGGATTGCCGATAACTGGGTACTGCCTGTACAGTCGACACGCCTCTATTCACAGTTCCGAAATCACGGATTTTTATATGGCACATATATACACATTCGTACAAAATTCACCTATTCACTGTATTTTTCCTAGAGAAATATTCACTAATTACAGTAGCTCACCGAGATAACAAATTAAAGCGTCTGAGGTGACCCTGCTATAACAGAAATTGTGGTATTTTATTGTATTTATCCGTGAATGTGTTTTTGCTATAAAGCCAGATATATTTATACCCTGCACCCCTTAAACTACTGTAAAATGCTTGTAACAGTTATGTTCACTACCTAATTTGATGGTTCTAACAAAAATATACAATTATCATTCTAAAACAATTAGAAGTCATCTCAAGAGAAAAACACCCCAAACCATCCCAAAACCCCAAGCGATAAAGCCTACATATACTATGTAATTATAGTATAGTCCCTCGTTGGATGAGTGGTTTTTGCGCTCGGCTACCAATCCGGTGGTCCGAAATTCAATTCTCGACTCGGCCAACGCGGAATTAGAGGAATTTCTCTATGGTGATAGATATTCATTTCTTGGTTCGGATACCACAATATGCTGTAGGTCCCGTTGCTAGGTGACCAATTGGTTCCTAGCCACGTAAAAATAACTAATCCTTCGGGCCAGCCCTAGGAGAGCGCTGTTAATCAGCTTAGTGGTCTGGTAAAACTAAGATATAACTTTAGTTTATATAATATAAATTACAAACTGCAGGACAGTAAAAGCTTTGGCATAATTTTTGAAGTTGAAATCAATGTAAGTTAATAAAGAAACAGTAACAATAAATTTTACCTATCTGTTCAATAAACGTGGAAAATATTTGAGTAGAATAACAAAAATTACCGTTACATACTGGTGATTTTATCATGTATCTCATGTACTAACATCTTTTCCTCCATCTTTTTACCCCATCTTCTAGTTAAATAAGTTAAAAATGTAAAAGATAATGAGAAACATATTGGTAGTAGCATTACAACCAAAGGAGATATGTACAGCTGTTTTGCTAAGAACAACTGAATTGCATTTCAACCATAGTACGATAGGAAACAATGTGTAATCATGTTTACAAATTACGTTAAATAGAAGAGGAGTGATATATTTTTACTATAATTCTATTGCTTTAGAGAAAAGATGGGCGAGGAAATATATGTATATACTATGTTGTACTAATAAATTTACACAGAGAAAACAGTGTTCAAGCTCCATATAACTGTAAACTATCATGCATCGACAACATAGATTAAACTCCAGTAAACATCGATATCCCATTAAACTCGACCGTAAATAAAATTGGATAAAGTATTTTAATCAAAACTACAAGTTAAAAGAACAGTTTACTGTTTTTTCACGCCAATAAAAGATAAACACGTAAAGCTTATATGATGAATTAGAGAAAATATTGAACTGAAGCTCTTGACTTCTTTGACACACACACAAACCATGACCCCCTTGCCATCTACTAACAAAAAAATAACTATTTTTTTCACAAAGAGACCCCCAAGTCATTTTTTTACTTAAGAACAAATTATATAACAAAATATAACCTTGTCTTATGTAAAAAGAATATCTAGAGATTCAATGAAATAAACTTACCTCATAATCACCCTCAGCTGACTTTCAAACCAAAACACTGATCACTATGTCTGAATTTTATAATACAATAATGATATGAGCATACAATATCATTGGATACAGTAAAACACAATTTTTTAAAAGATCCATGTATAGGATGCATATTTGTTGTTTTATAACACAATTCTAATAGAGAATAATACATATTTGGTGCTAGGTCCAGAGGCAAAAGCCCTCAAATTGGTTATTTCCATTTTGCACCGATATATCTAGAAGTATGATATACCCTGGGTCGTTACCTCAATGCACTACTGTACCGTACTTTCATACAAATCATATTCATGACTAAATGCATTTTTTGTGATAAAACTATTAATATACTGAGTTATAAGCATTTTTAGAGTGTTTTTTTTTTTCCTGTGTTTGAACTATCACAATAGGCAGTTATAAGCTTTTTTAAAGGGGTGTCTAATTATCTGCAGATTTTAGCTATTCGCAGCGGGTTGTAGTACATATCCCCTTAGAATGTTGGGCGACGACTGTATTTCAAACTCTGTGTGGGGCATCTTTTTCAAACAAGTTATAAAAATATACCAATTTTACCTTTTTATTTTACAGTACTTGACACAATATTAAGTCACTTAGCGTTAAGTGGCTTAATATCTTGTTGAATTTTGAAGGAATGGATAAGTTGGGGAAGAATTTTTGTCAGTGCATTAGATTGCAGACTGCCTACAGCACGTAGCGAAAGGGGTGAAGCTGGGACACCGTCAAGGAGAGAGCGCTCAATCACTTGCTTGGAGGTTTAATAAGCAGCTGTATATATTTTTTGGTCAGTGCTCCCACCATAATTTTTGCCTACAACATATCACTTTATTGCCCCCGTGACCTTAATATGGGCCAAGACGGATATGTTTATTTAGACAAAAAAACAGTTGAAAACTGTCAATTACTAAAATTCAACAATCCCTTGTGATTCAGAGGTTGGCACACCCCTTATGAACAAATCCTTTTGGCGAGTCTTATAAGTAGCTAGTCATATGATCCAAGTGATCTTATTTAACTTTAAATTATAACAAACATTCTAATGTGAAAAAAAATCTACCTTTAAAAATAGGTACATAACAGTAAGGACGCAATCTTATTTCCTAATATATACTGGGACTTACCTGTGGGTATGCAGAAGCTATAGTATAAGGGTCAGGGGGATGTGTGTATGTTGGTGTGAGCTGAGGCGTGGGGGGTGTGGATGATGCTGAAGATGAAAGGTGACCATGATGTCGTCTTGGTCTTTTCTTATAAGGCCGTCTTTCCCGTTTTCCATCCTCCTGAAACATAAAATTTACATTATCTGCTTAAACTAGTGATGTTTAAACAAATACTTAACAAAATTCTGACATTTACTATTTAAAGGTAATAAAATAACCCAACCTACAGACTGATAAGCACAATACTCCTACCCTGAAACCTATCTAGAAAATACCCTAATCTAGAAGTCTTGACCATACCAAAAGTTTTACAGAAATTTGTTTTTGCAATACATCTTTCTTGCTGCTGTTATCAAGAAACTGATGACAGATAAACATCAAATGTAGTACGTCTGTGAGTATTTCATTCCTTTAGTCACAGCATGGGTGCATACAAAATAGGAGCACCATGAAACAATTTTGTCTTCTCACAATGTAACCCAAATTAGCAATTTGTAAAAAGACATCAAAGCTCCTGAAGTAAGTTATCTAATATGGTATCCTGTATATTGATACATATGCCTACAACTATAGCTGCTTCCCTTTAGTAAATCTTCTGTATATCTCCTCAGAAGTTCCTGACCCAACATGGACAATTCCATTCACCATGCAGTCAAAGACCTTAAACATTAATGGTCCAACAGCATATGCAAGACTGAAAATTTCTACCAACTCTGAAATCATTTTTGCGCCAATACAGAAGCCCAAGTATTTATGGAAGGCTATGACAAGCAACTGGCAATACCTTTCAGAAACAAAGATATCTGGAAAAAAGAAGGCAATAAAAGCTAACAAGGGACACACACACACTAGACAATGAGGCTTAGCATGGTATGGTGCAAAACATAATTTTTTCTGTAAAAGGTACCCTCACCCTTTATACTGTATTATCAGTTGAGTGAGTAATAGTTGGATCATCTTTTGTAACCACCTTATTCTTATGCCATCAAGCATAATTTTTTTCCTAGTAACAACAAAATTCTCTTCTTGGTAAAAAGCGGTAAATGAAAAGGCACTATTAATTTTCATCAGTGTATGTGTGTTTTTTTTTTTTTGACAAATCAGCATGAAGAGCTGTAACCCCACTTAACTTGAGTCAATCACCTATATTCCATCCACAAGATTTAAAAGACCTGTATTTTGTGCTTTATTTTGCTGTGGTCTTTAATTATTTTAATATAATGAAGGGAATGAAGGTATGAAATTTTGGCCATTAGAAATGAGGGACAATGCATGGGGGAAAAATGACAAATTTATTAAATTAATTAGTATTTTTCATAACTAACAAACCTAAGGTCTTAACATTGGAATAAATCTTCCAGTGGCAGCTGGGAAAGTGGTAAAAAATCAATAAAATTGTATATGCAAGGGACTAGTGGTCCGTCCTTAGTCATAAGATAAGTGGGATCACCAACATCCCCAGCAGCAACTTGTGAAAATTATCTAGGGAATTACCATAAACAACGCAGGTTGAATTATGATCTACCTAATGAGTTTGTCCCTAGAAGTCCAGCAAAAGGCTATAAGATAGTATATACCAGGAACAAAGAATGAAATACTATACATAAATCTACAGTAAGCAAGCCACACAGTGAACTTTTTTTGTCCCTTTCAAATGAAAAATAAAATTTGAATATTTCCTGTTAGAAATTACTCTACATGAATAATAATATGGCAAAACAAACTTTGCAAAACTGTAATTTGTAGAGGATTTGATTTTCTCATAGAATAAAAACTGACCCTTCCACACAAGTCTCATTCTGAGATAAAGACAGATCTTGGTCTAGTACGAGTGAAACTTGAATTTTTTTTTTTTTTTTTTAAATTCAGCCCCTTCAACTATGGTTTCTTTAACTAAGCTAGTGAGCAGCTGCTTTGGTTCCATTAATTAGTTGTGAAGGAACCTTTTAAAAACATATTGTTTAATTCACTGTAACATATAGTATTTTGTATCGACCACAAATGCATCATATGTCTCATTTAGAGGCAGTGGGAAATCATCTATAAATATTTAACTAGACATGTTCTGGAGAATACATATGCACACAGTGGAATGCCACACAAATCTATTAAAATCACTTTACCGTTTTATTTTTTTTTTACTTAAATTCCTTCCTTTTTTCACAAAATGTGAAAATTTTAGCAAGTTACAGTTGGACAGGTACAAGGAGACCAAAGAGGCTGAATTGGATATAAAAAGCATAAAGTACTGATGCAGCTGAGGACTGAACAAAATAAACTTCATTTTCACTAAATGGATATCAGTCAATGAATTAACATAGAAGCTTATCTAAATCATGAATGCAAGACAACCTATAAGGAAAAAGACCAAAAAAATTATCTAAACTCCAGCTTACAGAAGTTATCTACAAAGTAAAATAAAGTATTCAAGAAGATAACAAAAATAAGCTGAAACAACTGAAAAAAATCCTCATTAAACAAAACACAAGGAATTAATTAGTCTTTTCTTTGTCTATTTAAACAAAAAAGGAAAAAAAAATACGCACACATTACCGAACATTGGTCAGACTCTTGGAATGCTTGAGATCCGCTGATGACTTTAGTCTTTAATTCAAAAACACATTACTTAAGTGTTTTCAATAGGCATTTCTAAGCTAAAGTTCTTGCAGTAGGCAGTTAACTGACTATAAAACAAGCATCTAAACTCTTACTTTTAAAAAAATGTTCACCCTCAATTCCAAATAAATAAAAGTCTCAAAACTTAAAAATTTTCAATGTACTTAATACATTAAAACATGCACAAAATAAAACTGTACAGTGCCAGCCTCCAACCAAAGCGATACGTACTCTTTTTCTACTCACTTTGCTGGAATGTGACATAGGGGCCACTTTCAACCAAGACCCACTGCCTGAGGCGCTCGAAGAGATGGTTCCTGATGTCAGCTGATGATTGGAGAAGAGTGGAGCAAATGCAGGCCTCTGGGCTCTGAGTGCTGTTACTTCTGCTAACATTGCTCCAGTAAAGTCCTGCATCTCATACCTGCAACAGTCACTTTCATATAAACTTCTGTCATTGGATTTTTGGAGCAATGGAATTCTGACACCAGCAACCCAGCAACAATGGAAAAATAATGGCACTCTTGCTTAAATTTATAGCCATAATATCAACAACACTCTCGCCCTCAAATTTTATCTTAAATAATTAATGGAGTGCAAAAGATTAGGAGAAATGGAAATCCTAACTGAAGCAAGTGAGCTGAACACCTGAAAAAGTTTAAAAAATAAATTTGCAACTCTTTAATAAAGGTATAATATTAAGAATGTTTAAAAAAATTTCCAGGATTTAATTCTAGCCAAATTTACCTAAAAGAATGGCTATTATCAAAATGCAAACCATAAGAGTTAGGTCAAACAAACAGTATTTTTTCCCCTTAAAATGGCTAGTATCAAATCTAAACCATAGGAATTCACCAACAATATTTTTTTCCCCTTAAAATTAACAAATGCATCAGAATACATACATAAAATAAATACCTTTTGGTTACAATGAAAGGAAATTAATTTGGTTCCTACAAAGAAATGAGGCAGTCACTTTAAAGTTCTTGGCTCCTCGTGATTGAAATCTAATGCCAAAAGTAATATGTGTATAATGAACGCCCTTATTCGTGGATTTCTCTCTGGAACATATACCACCATTATTTGTGGAAAATTTGCCTACTCACAGTATTTTTCGATGAGAAATATCCACAAATTCCTGTGTGTGTTTTTTTAATCAATTTCATCATAAAATGCACTTTTTGTGACAAAACTTAAAAAAACCAGGTATAAACATTTTGAATGGGGTTTTCTTGAGTATTAACTAACAAAATAGGCAGTTATAAGTGTTTTTATAGGGGTTTCAACAATGTGCGGGTTCTAGCTTATCGCGGAGGGGTCTGGTAACTATCCGCCGCGAATACAGGGGGAACACTGTAAAAGTAAATGCAGTGGATTTTCATCAAGAGTGATAGATTAAACATATACATAATGCTGTGGTCTTACTTGTTATTGACAGATGCCAAATTGTATGGCAATACAGCTATAGAATATGATTATTATAACAAGAAAGCTCCTCATATTTCATATTTGCCTTCAACATCACAAGAAACAAAGGTTACCTGTGAAATTCTACCATATATCTTTCCTGTGCTTTTTATGCCATTATCCTCAGCCTCCACTCCCATAATTTTCATCAAAGCACATCTTGGTCTTCCAACTCTTCTGGTACCCACAGGAGTCCAACTGACACAATCACATACCATTTGCCCTGGGTTTAGACATAGAACATGTCCAAGCTACATACATCTCTCTCGCATTATTCCATCTACAAATGGAACTTCCTTAAATTCCCTTATGCCCTTAGAGTATCATTTATAAGTATCCTGCCATCTGAATCCTGACATTCTCCTCAAAATTCTACTCTTAAAAAAAAAAAAAAAAATCTTTTGGATACTTTCCTTGTCATAAAATAATTCATGCCCATACAGGAATACACATCATACTAGACATATAATTTTAGTCCAGTATGCAATCAGGTTTCATTGATTCCCAAATCCAAATAAAGTTAAGCCTACGACTGTCTAATTTCCATTTTTTTTCTTTCAGTAAGTTCCAACACAAGCCAACTTCTAAGATCACTTATTCCTCTATAAATATCTATTAACTTCTTTCTCCAGACCATTAAGAATTAGCATACTGAATATTCTCCTGACAACCAATGCACCAATCCCTCTATCATTACCACATTGTCAGATCATCTTTCTCTGACAAGTCTGCTATGATTTCAAATTCCAAATTATGTTTTACTTTCTTTTTCTATATGCCAAACAGTTCTTAGTATTTGAGGTGCCCTTTCAGGTTCACCTAAATTCAGCTCTGCAAGGATTCTATTATTACCTAGTGTTCTCCATCACCTAGCTTCCTTTACTAAACAATCCATTTCAAAAACTGAATTCATTCATAAACACATTCAGACCTCCTTCAGCCTTTGGTATGAAGAACCTGCCTATCTCTCATTCAGGACTTCACAATATCTCTTTTTAATGACTTCACAACAAAGCTACAAAGGAAATACAACAGTTATACCTTATCAATCATGACCATCTCAGGTTGTATGCACAGATGACAAGAGAACTGAACTCTATTGAGATGTGATTCATATAGATAATGTTTGAGTGATCTCATGATCATTTCTCCCTTGTGAACTGAACACATGAGGCCTGACTATTACTTGCCAGAAAAGCTTTTATTCTAAGGGAATATAAAAAAATACTGTTAAGAGACTATAGACTGATTTTAAATAATTACTACCTCTGATGATCTGGAACCATTTGGTAAAGAATTTAAAGATCTTTCATCTACAACTACATTTCAAGAAATAAAATCAAAATATCCAATCTAGTCATTAACAAGTGAACAACTTCCCAAAAACAACTTATCAGCAATGAACAAAGATCTGATGAAAAAATAAACTTTCTTAGAAATCCATTAATAAACAATAATCTTGTGTGGAGGGCACCCAAGCACACCTACTCAAGATAATTGGAAAGAAAGAAGGAAAGAAAAAACCTAATCAAGATACTCGGAGAGGGGAAAAAAATAACACAGGGGCTAAAGAACTTTATCAATTGACAAAATTGACAAAGAAACTACTTTTCTGTGCCACCAACCTCTATCTCATGAGTTAATCCCATTTTAAGGGAGAAAGCAAAGGAAATGATGCCCTTGAAGAGAAAGTCAGACAGCTTCAGGAAGTCCAACCCCACTAAGGTATAATTGCCAGCGATCATAAAATCACAAGTATCTACAGATATTGAACTTAAAAAGGAAGAAACAATCCAACATAGTGCACTTGTCATGAGCATGGTGGTGGTTTAGTTGAATAAGCTTTCAACCAAAAGTACATGATCCACAAGCATGCCCGTCCAAGCAAATAATCATTAAGAGCTTGAGTAAATTACGGCATAAGTAAAATCTAGCAGAGGTATTCTTACTGAGGAGTTCTGAGTTACATTTAAAAGACCGAGAGGAGGAGAGGGCTAAAATTTCATGAGCCCTGACCCTAAGGAGCAAAATGTCCACTTAAGCCTGAAAAATGATCTGCTGTAGCCAATAAGACCTAAAATTCTTTAAGAAAACATAATGCTGACAACTGGTGTGCAAGAACAACTGAAGAGAAAGTCGAAAAGAAGGCTGTCTTTGCAGAGATGATAAATGACAGAAAGGATGAAAAGTAACTGAACAGTGAGGCATTCTAGCTGGAAGAGTGAGCCTTGGCTATGAACCTCAAGGCAAATGAAGTCCCACTGAGAACCAGTGGCTACAGTGGTGCTTCACCTAAAAGGGCTTAGAGCCCACTGTCATGGTTTGAGCATACAGGGCAATCAGGAACACTTGTCCTACAGTGAAATTCTAAAGTAAAGCATTCAAAATGGGCTCATAAGGGATAAGCCCCAAACAAGAAGATTAACCAAAGTTAGAGGAACAGTCTCCAACCTTGTTAGGGAATTATCATAATAATTATGTACAGCAATAACCTTTAATAGTAGAGAGATCTTGGTATTCCTCAGGAACACAAGACAGTCAGCTATCACAGGAAAAAGTCCTGTGGGGGTGAGAACCCCATTCAATACAATAAGCCATAAACCTAGGCCAATTCCCTCAGTCAATGGTGGTGATACCACTGGTAGTTTCTACAGCTATCTTCAAAAAGGCATCTTCAAAAAGCCACTCTCTTTGAGACTATGCTTCATAACTGTCATGCATAAATGTAAAAACTTTGGGTAACTCTAAAATCTAGAAAAATGGAGCTACTTTTGACACCTCTGGTAAGAAAAAACCTGGGTTAGTACACAATGAGCTCCAAAAGGCCTGGGAATACTCTTGCAACAAACTTCACTAAGAACTATATCAGTTTCCCATGGGGCAGATACACATAGATGTCGAGTCCAACCAAAGGCTGGATCATTCCATCTATTACTGCCTTAGTTGCTGGGTCTAGTTGCTGAGGATTGTGCTGTGGTAGTCTGGCATTCAATGATAAGAAGAACAGATCCAGCAAGGTGGGTCACTGTCCACCTACCACACCCAATGAAAATGTCAATCAGTAATCTTTGAACTGGTATGAACTGTCAAAGAAAAGATCTCTACTCTACAACCAACAAGCAGAATATCTGATACTGTCCCATCCTGATTCCTTAAATATGCAAGGGCAATTTGCTCTCCATGATATTGATGGTGTAGCTGGTCACAAATGCTTGGAGGGGTAAGTATGGCTGCTAAATACATAAGGACATTTTTATGCGTGAGACTCTTCTCCATGGAACTAACTGCTTTCACTTGAGACTCCAACAGGTGGGTGCCTTATTGCTGGGTTAAGGCACTGAAAATTTAACATAGAGTTTGGGATCTGGTGACATTAATGACATTCCCTTCAAGTTAATTCTGACAGTTCTGTCACTGATGAAGATTGCAAAACACTAATTTCACAATGGAGACCCTAACAAATATAGACACCGAGGTTGCCTTCTAACACAAAGCAGCACCTTTAGTTACCAACTTTTCCAGGTACATTAAGTGCCCAATTAACATATGCCAACTCTTGGCTGTTGGACAAGAGTGGCAGAAACACTCACCTGGAGGTGATAAATCTGTCAATTCTCATTTTGTGAATGTTCATATACAATCCCAAGTAGACTGCTTATGTGGCAAGGGTTAGATCTTATTTCTCCAATCTGACCTACAGGCCTATGGACTAACAAAATTCTAAAGACATTACATAGGTCTCTTCAAACCCTTCCTTAAATAAATCTCACCCAAGTACTGACAAAGCCCAAATAATTCATCAGGCAGAAGAAAGAGCAAAATCCTGGTGAAGACCTGGAGGGCAGTACACATTAACAATACCAATTTGAGAATACAAAAAAAGAAACATCCTGATATTAACCAACAATCTAATAATACACATATCGAATGTCAATTCATAAGCCCTATACACACTACATACATAATTCATAAGTTACAACCAAGAAACATGACTATTTACAGTGAATGTCATTTCCATTAAAAACACAAAAATTACAGGACATATAAACTATCAGATATAAATATTGTTAATGTTTAAAAAATAATTTTTAAGTGACTAATAACTGTGAGTCTTTGAAAGAGATTGTTCTAATAATTCTCTGACATTCTCTAACATCAAAATAGCTTCATATCATTAGCAAGTATTCAGAATTAACAATAAACAAACAGCTATGTTTTGATATCCTTTAAATATTAAATGGAATGTGTGATTAGGTGGATATTATAATATTCTTGGTGAATTACCATAATCATCCATAAAACAACCAATAATGTTTGAAAGCCATAATAGTTACTATACTACAATATGACAGCTTGGTTGCAGATGTTAAAAATATGAGCAATACATTTCCCAGCACTTACCGTCTCTCAAAAACTTCTATGTTAAGATTGAGGTACTCTCGTTTTGCCTTTTCTCTTCTCTTTACCATCTCTAACAAAGTGACAGCACGGGACAAATCTCGACGAAGCTTCAGCATTTTTTCATAACTTGACTCGTCATTCTTGCGATTTTTCCTGGTTTGCATCTTTTCAGTCCTTTTCCGGAAAGCAACATAAGGATCATTTGCTGCTGTTCCTGATCCCTTTTCAGTTTTGACTTGCTGTAATTAGAAAAAAATTAACATTTTCCCCTTAGCTAACCTAGCCTGCATGATACAGTATATATCATATATCTATATGAAATCACCACTTAATACAACTATAAAATGACAGTAAATTATGTTGTACCTTAAAATACATGTATTGTAAAAGCATAAAATCCAGCAGCATAATGCATTACTCAAACCACCAAAAGAGATCAAAGCCAAAGACTTATATCTATGTCTGACCTGTGGTATAAGTGCATGAGCTAGTCTCAGCCTTTTGTTAAGCCAGTAGTCATAGACAGCAATGATTAAGTCATCATCATCTTTTAAAAGCACCTTGGCCTCGTGCAATGTCACAGCCTTTAGTCCTGAAGCCTGTAAAGTAAAATAAATAAATAAATAAATAAATAAATGGTAGTATACATTAATCATTAATCACATATTATACTAACGACTTAAGAGATCCCGCTACAGCAAGCATAACCTTTAGCTTTTTGCATTTTATTTTCTAAGAGGTAGCTAATTGACATTAGCAGCTATTTTATATAACCTTCAATAAGACATGAACTTGTCATTATAAAGTCAATTAATTAATTCAGAGCAACACAACTAAAGGTTAAGAGAAAATAAGACCCTTTTTTTGAGTGTCAATCTTCATCTAATGAAAACTAAAGAATCATGAAGTTTTACAAGGACCACAGTCATTGTTAGAAGGAATGTAACCTTTGAAAAACGGGCCAGTGTAGTCCTTGTAAAGCTCAAGGATTTTCAGTGTATCTTTTGCAATATATCAATAATTACACTTAAGAATAGGGCCTTACTCTATCCTTATCTTTAAGGAAAGTGAATGTTTTTCATATTCTTCACAGCTATTGATCTTATCAATATCTCTCATTCAAAAACTTGCCCAACTTAATTAGCATAAAATAATGCAGGTTTACATTTTTTCCTTACTGATGATACCTTGCTGTGACTGTTCCTTATATGAATGGTTTCACCCATATCACATGGATATGTTTTTTTGGATGATAGGTTTTATAACTTAAAACTTACTTTTCTTTTTTTATAAGGAACACACTAATCATAAAACAGCCTAAACTTGCAGTCTTGAATGTCCATATTCTAAATGGTCTTACTACCTGACAGAATAACAAACCATGGAAGTGCCACCTGGATCCCAAAATACATTACCCCCTCTTCTTGGTTTATGTGTCTGAACACAAAGCAGTGAAACTTAGGGTGAGAACTCAGGTTTACGAATATTAATTGTTAAAAAATCTTGGTATGCTTCATCAGGATGACATCGGAAATGAATAATGATATTTTTAAAATAAAATGTTTTGTTTACAATTACCAAATAATTACATAACTAAGAATTTCTAAGTACTGGTGGCTAAAATTTGAAAATCGCAATAGCGATTCTTTTGTTTCGGTGCAGGTTGGTAGCCCGCCTACTACCAGGGAATAGGTAAACAACTCGGCAAAGAAGCTCAATTTTATTTATGCCTTATCATCCATGAGGGAAGGGTGGCCTTCCATTCTGTAATTACTTGGTAAGTATAAACAAAACATTATTTTATTATAAAAAATATCATTTTTGTTCAAGTAACTTACCAAGTAAATACATAGCTGATTCCCACACTGTTAGGAGGTGGGATTCATGGATGAACAACTACATATTGCAATTATAATTGACAATAGCATGCAAATAGAAAAATCTTGCCAACATTAACATAATACTTGTTGTTTCCTTACCTGTTAAGAGAGCTATAGCAGACAAAACTGCTTCTGGTGCTGCTACTCTCAACTTAGTAGAGGTGTGGTGTTAGACCAGGGTTACCTACTACATAGTGGGGGCCTTACTGGGAAGAATTCACCAAGTGCTAGTAAAGCCAAGCCATTGCCCTTGCCCTAGGCACACTACCATGAACAACAACAAAAAGCCAGAACACCGACAAAACTACCTACACCAAATATTAAAAACCACCACCCTACCAACCATTTTGGAGGGCATCCAGTACCAAGTACCCCCAGACTCCCCAAGGACTCAACAACAGTTTTCAAGGCAGAGAGTGAGGTAGGAAGGAATGCTTCCTATGCTTTTCCCATCACCATGCCAGCCACCACCAACAGCCCCAAGGCACTGCACTGATTAAAAATAGTTTCCACTTTAAGATAATGATTTCCAGTATGTAGACTGGAGAATGGAAGCCACTGAAAGATTATATCTGAGGGCCAGAGATGTCACTACTGCTCTAATCTCATGAGCCTTTACCTTCAAAACAGGTAGTCTCTCCACTGCTATCTGGGAATGGGCATCCCAAATGAGGTCACTAGAAAGAACGAAAGGGCATTCTTAGAGAGGATTGAAGGGTCCTTATTAGAGCACCACAAGCTATTAGAAGGTCCTCTAATGTTTTCAGTCCTGTGAATGTAAAACTTCAGAGCTCTCACTGGACAGAGACCTCTCTTCATCTTCCACTCCTATTATACAAGACAAGTTCTTGATAGTAAAAGGTTTCATAGGATTTTTGTTCTTAGCGAGGAAGCCTAAAGTAAATGAGACTAAGGCCTCTCCATTAGAGAAAACAACTCTCTTATCTAGGGCTTAAATTTCGATCACTCTTCTGGCCGAGGCTAAGGCAATCAGGAAGTGTCTTTCTAGCCAAATTCTTGAGTGAGGCAGAAGCTAGAGGTTCAATAGGAGGACCAGACAGTCATTTTAGGACTACGTCTACATTCCATGATACCTGCCGAGTGTCCTTATGTTTGCAGGTATCAAAAGACTAATCAAGTCCAATAAGTCTTGATTCAAAGACAAATCTAATCCTCCGCGCCTAAATACAGAGCTTAGCATAGCCATATATCCTCTGAGTGTAGAAAAAGACAATCCTCTAGACATCCTGAGGTACAGGAGAAAATCGGCAATCTTTGTTACAGATGTTCGAGAAGAGACTTGATTTCTTCTGCACCAAGATTGGAAAATGTTCCACTTGTACTGGTAGACGTTGCAGGACGACCTTCTACATTTCAAGACTGCCTCTGCAGCCGCTCTCGAAAAACCCTTTGCTCTGAGGAGTTGGATGAGTTTGAATCCTGTCAGAGCTAGAGTAAATAATCGTTGGTGGAACCTTAGCATGTGTAGTTGTCTGAGCAGTTTTGACTTTTGGGAGAGTAACCTGGACAAATCTACTAACAGACTTACCAGGTCCAGAAACCATTCTCTGAGAGGCCAGAAAAGAGCTTTGAGAACCATTGACACATTCTTGCGTGATTGGAACTTTTGTAACACCTCCCTGATCATTCCTAGGGTTGGAAAGGCATAAAGTTCCTTGTGTGACCAGTCCAAAGGCATGGCATCCACTGCCAATGCCGCTGGTTGGTGGTTGCAAACATTGCCAATGCTGCTGGTTGGTGGTTGCAAACAAGTCTATTATCAGCAATCCCCACAACTTCCAAAGATCTAAGCAGACTACTGGATCCAGAGTCCATTCTTTAGGAATGACCTGGTTGTGGGAACTCAGTTGGTCTGCTAAAAAATTCATCCTGCCCTGCATGTGTCTTGTCACTAGCTTTGTGTGATTCGAGTGGCCCAAAGGAAGGTCTCTCGCTACCTCGCAGAGAGAAAGAGTGGGTCCCTACTTGCTTGGAAATGTACGAGAGGGCTATTGTGTTGTCCATGTTTACTGCCACTATCCGACCTCTGAATTCTAGAACAAAAGCATGTAAGCCCAGACTAATTGCAGTCAGCTCTTTCAGGTTGATGTGCGAAGTCTTTTGAGCTGTATTCTATATCCCTGAGACTTCCCTGTTGCCCCGTCTGCAAACAAGTTAAGCTCTGGGTTCAGAGGAGAAAGTGACTTTTCTTCCAGGAGTCTTCTCTTTGATCTCCACCAAAGCAGATGCTGTTTGACTCCTAGCAAAATTGGGAACACAAAGTCATCTGAGAACTTTTTTTTTGTTCCACTGGGACCAGAGGTAAAACTGACAGATCCTCATATGAAGTCTGCCCAGTGAAACGAACTGTTTGATGGAGGATAAGGTTTTCAGCAGGCTCATCCAATTTCTGGCAGAGCACTTTGGGAGAGATAGGAACTTGTCTACTATGTGAAGACATGACACTACTCTCTTCGGGGAGGGAAAAGCCTGAAAAAGAAAAGTCCAGTCATTCCCAAATACACTATCCATTGAGTCAGCACTAGTTGAGATTTTTGCAGGTTGATTAGAAGACCAAGTTCCTGAGCCAACTTCAAAGTCTTATGTAGATCTCCCATGCAGCTTAGTTCCGTCGAAGAGCGAAGAAGCCAATCGTCCAGATAAAGGGCGATGCTGACTCCATCAGATACAGCCAACCCACCAGAGGAGCCAGAACGCGACTGAACACTTGGGGAGCCATAGTCAGACCGAAGCATAGAGGCTGAAACTGAAAGACTTGGTCATTGAAGACAAATCTCAGGTACTTCCTTGAGTCTGGATGAATGGGGACATAAAAGTATGCGTCTTGAGAGATTTGTCTCCATTTTGAACTTTGTCTTCAGGACAAAGACATTCAGCGCACTCATGCCTAGGACTGGCCCCCAGCCACCTGAAGACTATGGGATCACAAAAATTCAATTGTAAAAGCCCTCAGTCTGTGGTTCCTCCACGCTCTCGATCACTTCTCTTAAAAGAAGGGCAGACACCTCGTTGGCCAGAGTAGAATACTTTGCTGAGACAAGAGAGTACGCAGTCAACGCAATGGGTTGCTTGACTAAGGACGGATAGTCGATGAATGGAATACGGTACCCCACTTGTAGGACTTCTACCACTCATTGTTCTGCTCCTCTTCTGCTCCATTCTTGCCAGAAACGATGAGACTGGCACCTACTTCTGCATGGGAAAGACTGTTCTCATTGCTTAGGGGTGGGCTTGGAGGAAGACTGTAACTGTTTTGATTGGAAAGCAGACATTTCCTCTTCACTTGGACTGCTCTCTGCCACCACGAAAGGGCAACCGTTGCAAGGGAGAAGTAGACTTAGGGACAAAAGACAGTTTCCCTGAAATGCTTCGATGATTGGGAGAGCAAATGCTGTATTGACTTCTTCTGCAAGTCAGAAGCGATCCCACTAACAACATCCTGAGGAAAAAGGAAATCGTGAACCAGTGATGAGAACAGAAGCGCCGATTTCTGGACTGAAGTCACTCCTTTAGCCATGAAGGAGCACCACAACTCATGCTTCTTAAGGATGCACATCGCAAAGGTAGGAGTGATTTGGCAGGAACCGTTGCTAACACCTCTATCTAAGCAAGAGAGAACTCCTAAGAGGTCGGAAAACACAGACGGAGAAATTGCAGAAGCATCCTGAATTTTCTTACCAAGGGAGCCAATAGTCCGGTCCATAAAAATAAAAAAAACTTTTAAAATCTTTAGAAGTAGGTGATCAATCTCAGCCGAAGAAAACCTCATTTTCACCACCGTGAAAGCCAATCTCTGAGAAGATTCTATTAGTCCTGAGAAGTGCCCTTGGACAGAGGCAGAAACACCCAAAGAGGGAGACTCCCCAGTGAAAAATTATGTATGTCTTCTCTTAGTCAAGCAGGAAGGAGGGAAAGAGAAGACTGCCTTCCTTTGAGAAGACTGCCTTCCCTTGTGCTCTCTTTTCTGCTAGCCAACTTTCAACCTCACCCATAGTTTTCTTGGTTGAAATAGAAAGTACTAGCTGAGGGAGATCACGAGAGACTGAAGAAACTTTACTCATCTGAAGAGTTGTAGCAGGAGCAGCCAGAGTAGCTGGCTTGAAAAAGTTGGGATATCTTTTTCAAGAAAAATCGCAAAAGTGAAGCTGTTGATGGTTTAGAATTGTCTGTAGCAAGGTCTTCCTCTTCCGCAGACAATACAGGTGACAAATGAGGGTCGGCCGCGCAGACCAAAGAAGAAGACATACCAGTAGCTGTAGGCACAATTGGCGCCACACGCGACTCAGGTTCAGGTGGAAAAGGGAGCTCTGGCGCTAATGGGCGCTCCTGTGCTGCTGGAAGTCTTAGGTGCCGATGGGCGCTCATGTGTCAATGAGGGATTCGGAGTTGATATACGCTCGGAAACATGGCTAATAGAAACAGCTCATACGGGAGCCACAGGAGACAAATTGCACCCTGGTGTTGTAGGCCGCTCGTGACCCGTAACTGGTACAGCTTGAAGAGCCAAAGGTGACACTGGCGCCAAAGCACACATTGAACTCAGACGCTTACATCTCGCTACAGGTCAAAAAGTCTCCTTCCAGAAGTTTACCAGAATTATCCAAAGAAAAGGTCTCTGGGCTATCCCAGAAACTTACAAGAAGGTTTAACCTCCTTTACCTTCTTAAGCAGTACCTGATCGGTAAAAGAAAAGTCCACTGTAGACTATTTTCAGTGGTCTGGATTTGTCACTATTGCGTCACTGGCGCCGTTTCTCTGGACTCGATAAATCTGAGTTTGAAGAAAGACCATGACCACTGTCCAAAACGCCTTTCTAATGGCTGTCTTTCGCTATCTGGGAAACACCTACAGGTGCAACTGAGGGGCCGACCCCACAGACCTCCTTTGGGCCTCTGGTATGAATTCTCCCAGCTCCTCCATTGACACATTAATTTTTTCTTTATCGAGACGCATACGCACTGATTCACCTAGCTGAGCCACAGAGAGTTAGCTAACAGCTCAAACTTATGTTCAAACTTTGCATTGAGACTGGCAATGGCACTGGGATCGGAAGCATGGGAGTCGGGAACAGGATTAGGTGAAGAGGAAAGACCAGGTTTGGGGGACAAAACAGAAATTACAGGCACTTCAGAGGAAGATTCCTGGCTAGCTAATGACCTTCCATACCTAGCAGTAGCCTTATGTTTCTTATCTTTTTCTAACTTTGAACAGTAAAAAGATAGAACCCTCCACTGTTTTTTATCACAGCCTATACACTCATTACAAGTTAAATCAATAGTGCAAACTTAACCCCTATATCTAACACAAACAGAATGGGAATCATACTTTGCTGAGGTTAACCATGTATTGCAGCCTTTGCTGCATAAACAGACACTCGACTTACTAGAGTCAGACATCGCTAAAAAAAAAACCCTCAAAATAACAGACTGAAAACCCTAAACTAGTCAAAGTACTGTTAATTACACCTGACTAGTTAATAAACGTTGAATGGATATGACAAAAGAATCAGAGTACTTCACCAAAGATACTGGAAATTTTCAGGGAACGACAAAATCCATATTCAAAGAAAGCTACAGCTTACGACCTTCGTCGGAAGCTGGTAGAAATAAAATTGAGTTTATTTGCCAAGTTGTTTACCTATTCCCTGGCATTGGGCAGGGTACCGACCTACACCGAACAAAAGAATCGCTACTGCAATTTTCAAATTTTAGCTACTGGTACTTAGAAATTCTTAGCTATATAATTACTTGTTAAGTTACTTAAACAAAACTATACAGCTCCAATTTAAGTGGGAAGCAGCGTTACTGAGTGCCCCAGACTGTCTGTGTCTTAAGGATCCAAAAGTGCACACGGGACTGTGTGAATCAGATCAAAACTCAGGTATCTTAGAATATTAGTTTAAAAGCCATAATGTAAACTAATACACTTGAACTGTGAGAATAGCCATGCAATCCAGATAGATGTCAGTATCTCTGAAACAAATGAATGAATGGATGCGGATGCAGATAAGTAAGGGAAAAATATTTCCCAACATTTTTCACTGAAGGTAAAACTTGGAATCATACTATGTCAACCAGTGCCAAGTTAAGTTCAATCATTTGTGTTTGTTATCGCTGATATATTTCAGACTACAGTGCCACTGTCAGGTACCTGTATTTAAACTGAAGATTCATCCATACTTTTGAAAAGGGATGAAACAGACAGATAAAATTGTACACCTTCACTTCTCAGTGTCATCAAATAACTCACTAGACTTTTCTCAACATCACCTGCTTCAATTGTTAAGATATGATATTCATTAACACCTGCTCCTTCCACTGATCTGAAGAGAGGAGAGGCCCGAGATATTATATATAAAGTCCTCAGCTCTTTGCTCCTAGCAATAAATGGCCCTCACTGGGCAGAGCACATCATCATTCTCATTTCCTGAAATTGCAGACAGGCAAGGGATGGTAAATGAAGCAATGGTATGACCCTGATTAATGTTTGATTCTACAATAAGAAATTGAAGGATAGACTGACCAATGGCCAACATCTGGCATGCATGACTACAGTGTTTAGAAAAACGCTCTGGTGACGCACGTTGGCGCGCATGGGCAGTAGCGCGTCTGGTGAGCGCTTACTCTATTGCTGAGGCAGTGGTGAGGCAGCGTGTTGGGTACACGCATTACAGGTGAGTGCTGTCTAAAGGACGCATGCGCAATCACGAGTGCTGTCGAAGCGCGCTGTCCAAGAGCAACACAGCACGCCAATGATTGGTGCGCATCAGGAAGTAGTTCTCGCTGCGGTGTAGAAGGTGTTAGCGTGTTGTCCCTGTGAAAGAGAGAGAGTTTCTCTGCTACCTCTATCTAATGAAGGCTCCTGTGCACGTACCGAAGCATTACACATTACAGGGGAGCATTCAATTAGCGAAGCCTCCTGTGCGCGCACCGTAGCATCACTCATTGTGGAGGAGCAGCTCTGAGAAGTCTTTACTACTTCTCTGAGAGTCACTGTTGGCTCTCGAAGAAGGCTTGTCAGGAGGAGTCCAAGGACCTCGTCCTGGGACAAGGCAAAGCTGCAGGGCCTGCATCCTGGAGGGCAGGCAGACAGGAGGACGGACCTGGTCAGCATCGAAAAGAGCCTCGCAGGGGAGGACTTTGGGGCCTGCGCCGCAGAGGGAAGGGCGTGTTCCTTAACAGCAAAGGAGGATGAAGCCGACTCCTCTGAGGAGACTAAGGAGGAAGACGCAGCCCCAGAGGAGAGTGTCGACAAGTCTCTCCTTCGACGGCAGGCCAGGAAGTCCCAATGAAGGCCACAAAACATGAAGGGCGTATTCGACACGTACTGAAAAACAAGGCTCATCCTTAGAAGGGCCAGGCCTTCCTGTTTCACCAGGGGAAATGAGCAGGTCTTGCTCTTTCAAAGACTGGCCAGGAGTTAAATTGTCGCTCTTATGCGCTTCACTCCCAGAGGAGTGAGATGCTGAAGGTCTGTGTCATTTAGTCTTCGAGGAAGAACTCGAAGGTGAAGAATCCCTTTTCTTCTTACTTTGCTGCCGGCGATACTCAACCCACTGGGCAGGTGACCAAGTACGACACTCCTCGCGGGGATTCCGATGTACAGAAATGCCCCTTGCAAGAAGGACAAAGGGAGTGAGGGTCTCTATCAATGAAGTCCCACACCTACGGCTCGGGACACCATTCTTCAGAACGCTTTTCTTTGTCTACAAACACAACAAGACGCGCAATTTCACCTGTAGAGCGTCAACGCTCTGAAGCGCATTTTAATGCGCACAGCTCTAGGTGTTCTCCCGCACGCAAATTTGCGCACCATTCGCCTACACGCACTTATGCGCGTTCAGAACGTGCGGGCGCCCGCACTGACACGCACTCTTGCTCCTGCAGATACACACTCACCTGTAATACCTTTTTTTCTGTTTTTTTTGCAAGGTTTCCACACAGAAAAGAAACGTCTGAGTCGGAGTACTTTCATCATCTGCTCCTCCTCCCAAAGTCCCATCTCCACCTTGGGATCCTCGTAAAGCTACAACCCAGCCTTTCAAAAGGTAGCCTTATAGGCCTTTCACCTTTGATCAGAGATTGTCGTTCCCCGACTCCCCCTCGAGAACAAGGCCACAAACGGGCTCCTTCTCCTTCATATGACCTTCCAGCCCCCCTTCCGATTCCTCTTTGGAAGTTGGGAGAGCAGTTAAGGGGATTTACTATCCCTAAGCTACCACGAGTGCTTAACATCAGGCGAGAAGCACTCTGGAAGCAAAGGCATCCCGTGACTCCTCCGTACGAGTCCAGACCTCCAACCTCTCAAGGTTCTCGGGAGGAGTCCAGACCTCCAAACTCTCAAGGTTCTCGAGGAGGAGTCCAGACCTCCCAACCTCTAGGTTCTCGGGGCGGAGTCCAGACCTCCAACCTCTAAGGTTCTCGGGAGGAGTCCAGACCTCCAAACTCTCAAGGGTTCGTCGGGAGGAGTCCAGACCTCCCAAAAAAAACTCCTCAAGGTTCTCGGTTGAGGAGTCCAGACCTCCAAACTCTCAAGGTTCTCTGGGAGGAGTCCAGACCCAACCTCAACCTCAAAGGTTCTCGGGAGGAGTCCAGACCTCCAAAACTCTCAAGGTTCTCGGGAGGAGTTCAGATCCAACCTCTCAAGGTTCTCGGGAGGAGTCCAGACCTCCAAACCTCTCAAGGTTCCTCGGGAGGAGTCCAGACCTCCAACCTCTCAAGGTTCTCGGGAGGAGTCCAGACCTCCAAACTCTCAAGGTTCTCGATCTCCCAGGGCTCCTTCCCTTGTAGAGAAATATCATATCTCACCCATTGAGTTCGCACTCAGCCAAGATCCTCCTGACAGGTTGCGGAGAGGGCTCCATCTCCCCTCTCTCCTCCAGCTTCGCCAGAAGCAGAGAGGCATCCTCCAACTCCACCTTCCCCCTTCTCGCAAGGGACTGTCCGACGGGGGCATAAGGACATGTGGAAGGAAGCGAAAAATCGCTCTCGCGATTCTGAGCCTCCAAGGGCTCCTGTGGCTCTGGGGGCCTCGGCTCCCGGACCTTCTGCTGCCCTTCATCAGCAACTAGAGACTCAGCCTTCTTCTTCAAGACCCCTCTCATTCAGGCCCGGTACGTCAATGCAGGGGGAGGATGATTATCACGAGGCAACCGACAATTCAGCTGGCTACCTTCCGGAACCAGCTGCTCCAGCTATTCCAGATGTGGCAGCTGAAACCACCTTCCGTGAGATCATCAGTCTCATCTGGAAGGTAAACAGCCTAGGAGAAGCTCCAACTACTTCTCCGAAAGGCCATACGTCAGATGCATCCAAGGAAGGATGGGGCGCGCACCTACTGCAACACCTGGCATCGGGCCTATAGTCCAACCAAGAACGTCGAGATCGTATCAATGTGCTGGAACTTCGAGCTGCCTTCCTGGTACTCCGGCACTTCAGCTCTCTTCTGACAGGTCAATCGGTGGCGCTGATGAGCGACACCACCACCGTAGTGGCATACGTGAACCATCAAGGTGGCATTGTGTCTGCAGCTATGCCTACTAGCAGAGCAGATTCACGAATGGGCAGCTCTCAACTGGTGGGGTTGACAGCTCGGTTCATTCCAAGCAAATGGAACATCGTGGCAGACAATCTGAGCAGGAGGACACAGATCATTAGCTCCGAATAGTCTTTGGCTCCTCGGATAGCAAACAAAGTCTTAACTTTGTGGGGTTCCCTAATGACAGACCTGTTCGCTACCGCTCTAAATCAGAAGTTACCAATTTACTGCTCTCCAGTTCCAGATCCGGCGGCGGCGTTCGAGGACGCATTCCAGCACCCCTGGGACAGTCTAGACGTCTATGCTTTTCTGCCATTTTGCCTGATCAGGCAGGTGTTGAATCAAGTGTGATCCACACCTTCCCTGTCCATGATGCTAGTAGTGCCCAAATGGTACCCGGACCATCTACTTCTGCTGGTAGAGACTCCAAGAGTGCTTCTGCCACTCCCCCCACCTCCTATGCCAACCACGTGAGGATCTTCCACAACACAGTGAGCTTTTTACATCTTCACACGTGGAGGTTATCCAGCAGCTCCTCACAGCTAACGGCTTTTCGTGAGAGGCTGCGACAGCAATGTCAGGATACCTCAGGAATTCCTTAACGTCTGTCTATAAGACCAAGTGAGCCAAATTCTGTGGTTGGTGTCGTTGGAGAGGCTGTTCTCCTCTCGGAGCCTCTATCCCCTTGATTGCCGACTTCTTACTCTGCCTCCGGAGAGAGAAGCTCCTTTCGGTCTCGGTGGTAAAAGGTTATCACTCGGCTTGAGCCAAGTCCTCAGACTGAAGGGAATCGATCTCTCTTCCCCGGAGGAACTCTCTATGCTCATACGAAGCTTTCAACAGGGTTGCACTCCGGTATTGGCAAAGCCTCCTCCCTGGGACATTGTTGCTGTCCTCAGGTCTTTTAAGAAAGCTCCGTATGAACCGTTATCCGTGGCATTTGACAGGGATCTCACACTGAAAACGGTTTTTCTCCTCACCCTTACTTCCTCCAAGCGAGTAAGCGAGCTTCATGGCCTAGCTTATACTGTCGTTCATACTGAGCGCTGAACCAATGCCTGCTTCAGTTTCGTCCATGAGTTTGTTGTGAAAACCCAGAATCCGGCCCAGGCTGATTCTCAGTTTTCTTCGTTCCAGGTTATGAACCTCAGCACAGTAACCAAAGACCCAGATGAGCTATTTCTCTGGCCTCTGAGAACACTGTGGCACTATCTCCAACAGACCAGCTCTACTCAACCCACCTTACAACATCTCTTTGTAAGTACGGGCCTGTCAAAGAAGAGGGTTACAAGGAATACCATTTCACATTGGATTTGAGAAGTGATCTGCTGTACCCTCTCCTCTCCCTCTTCTCCACTTGCTGGTACCAGTCGAGTGAAGGCTCATGATGTGCGTGGAATGAGCACATCTCTTGCCTTCAAAAAGAACCTCTCTGTTACCCAGGTTGTGGAAGCTGGAACATGGTCTCACCCTTCTACCTTCACCAGGATCTACCTTAGAGACTGTACCCAAAGCTACCTCGACCGAACTGACTTTGGTCCTGTGGTAGCTGCTCAGCAAGTAATTTAGCTGCCTCCATGCCCACAGAGGTCGGAAGTATCAAATCGAGGATCGAGGTTCCATATCTGGCTGGGGGTGAATGTGAGAGTATGACTAGCCTATTTTCTTTACACCTTTTCCCCTTACTTGGGGCCACAGCATCGAAACCCATTCTCCACCACTGATTTCGATACTGGTAAGCATTCCATGTCTGACTTGTGGTTTTTCTGTAGACATGCAGAAGTCAGTCTCCACACTTCTTTCTGAGGGGGAGTGTGCTGCAACCCAACAAACCCGTTATGATTATATAGCCTGGTTTTAGTTGCCAGAGAGAGTTCTACGCTCACACCTTTGAAACCCAGGCCATCAGCCATCAGGTCGCTTTTACCATGGCTCGTGGGGTGAAGGATCCACGACCCTGAGCTATAAGCCTGGGTCCTTGCATCCCGGGTTCCATTCTCAGCCAGCAAGACAGGAGTTCCATCCCTACCTAAGGATGAGTCTCCTAAGTAAAGGATGGAAGGTTTGTATACAGTGTAGGAACAAATGATATTTTTGAAAGTAAAATGTATTTTTCCCTACCCATACAAACCTAGAGTCCTTTACTTGTATGGTCCAGCCAAACACCCACCCCCTTGATTCAGGGGTCATCATCAAAGTCCTGGCTGTAATCAAAGTGACAACTCAGTGAGCTGGTGGGGAGGCCCGCCGCCGAGCAGCTAACTACCAACCCGGTAGTTACTACCTCGGTATATAAATGAATGTATTAGCCAGTAGTTTCAGCTGAGCTGCAATCTATACTAAGTAAAGGACTCCAAGTTTGTATGGTTAGGGAAAAATACATTTTACTTTCTAAAATATCATATTTGCACACCTCATAAAGGTACAGGTACAAGTGCCAAGGAAATGACAAAGTTACAAGTGGACTTTGTGGTAATATCCAATAACCTACTTGTTTTAAAAACCCATCATTAATGTTTCACGTGCTTTATATAAACCTAGGCTGATAATTAATAAATTATAATTTTCTTTAATACAAGATTCTGTTAAATTATGTTTCGCCAGTTCTATTCACTAGATTACATTGTAAATTTCAAGGTATATTTCTATAAAACAAAACAGTTTTAGTTCCTAAATCAGCCCTCTAACTGTTAGTTTCATATTCATTTGCAAACATTACATAAAAATATAGTAAATGCAAATTTTAGATAAAACATTGAAATCATATTTCTATTCATTTGATTATATTATAAATTTTGGGACATTTTCTTATATGACAAAATAGTTAGTGTAAAAATCAGCCTCTAACTGTCAGCTTCAAATTTATTTGCACACTTTACCTAAAAATATAAAAGCAAGTTTTAGGTAAAATACAATAACCAAGAAATCACAATTCTATTCACTTGATTATATTATAAATTTCGGGGCATATTTCTTTATATGACAAAATAGTCTTAATGCAAAAATCAGCTTTCTAACAGCATAAATTTGTAGTTATTACAAAATAAGCATAATTTTTTTCCAGTTTTCTCATAAATCAGTTCTTATAACTCCAAGATGACTTAAACAATTTCAATAAAACTTTTACCGATTGAAGTATAACTACTATACATATTATCTTAATTTGCAAAGCGCTAAACTCACACTTGAGTGACATTTTTTGGGGGCATATTTTTTTCTAAAAGTGACGTCATGATTTTTTCAAATGAAAATTTAAAAAATTAACTTAAGAGGTCTAATTTCAACTGGTTCTCTTTGAAAAATTTCATTTTTAGTTGAAGAATAAGCAGTACATGTTTAAAACAATTCCTTCAGTCATAAGGAAGTTATAATGGGGCCTTATGGCATTGGCACACCCCTTAAGTAAGTACATATGACAGTATTTCCTCTTATGTCAAGCATACTATTATTATATCATTGACTTCTTACTCATGTGGAAGAATGACAAAATATGGTGTCCTGTAACAAAAAAAGTAACCGTATTGTTCTTGGCCATTCTTTTTTCTATATTACCTTCTGGTAATTCTGTCCCTGTAATTTATATACAATGAACATATTGTTTGGTTTATTCATGTATGTACAGTGTTTACGTGAATAACAAAACTGGTACTGTATGTCACTGAAGCATTCATGGTGTAACCATTAAATAAATCCTTAAATCTAAAATTATGTAGATAAAAGTAATTTTGCAGAGGAGCCCACCTTTTCCAGCCTGTCCATCATTTCCTCAAATTGCAAGCATGTTAAGGGTATTTCTCCTTTGGCTGCATGTTGGTTGAGCCAATCCTCATCCTCTGAGTCCATATCATATTCAGGGATGTCTTGATCCGCAGAGAACGGGTGAATATGGATTAGCTGTCGGGGGGCCTGGAACGAAAATAAAAAGATATTGTAACAAGTACAGTACTGCGAAAAGTTAAAGGTAACATCTTCTCCCTAAAATATTTTCCTTCACATATAAGTTAAGCATATGAAATAAAATGCAACTGTTATAAATCCATAATATTTAGTAGTGTTTAAAAGGTCATAAAACCCATTTCAAAAGGCCTCTGATTTCCATTACCAGCAATATCAGATCACACTCAAGCTGCATGCCAACTCAAAATTACTATGCTCTGCTACAGAACAATAACAACTTAATATACTATTTTATTTTTTTATAATTTGTTAAATCAAAATTCATTTAAATTTTTAAAATTTCATCAACAAACTCTACATTGGCATTCCTTTCAGCTTATGCCATACAAATGTTTACTGACTAAGAATTATGTAATTATTGACCAGTTCACAAACACAAAATGAATTTCGTGTGAAACAATGCAAAAATTTTGTCTACATGTATTGCCAACATTTTTATTAAGATAATGACTAGTTTCAGCAAACAATTTCCTTTGTATTGCCTCTGGGACTTGACAGTTAAAGGAATAGATCCTAACCAAATCTTTCATTTTTAAAAAGACTGCTGGTTTTATTGCTCGTAAGATAACTATACCTATTTCCCAAAATAGTTACTTGCAAGTTTTCCTTCTGTTTGGATGGGAAACATGGCTGCATTACCTAAAGGACGAAGTATCTTCACCCTAAGGTTATACAGCAATTTCAATTACCCTTGTTTTTCTAAGGTTTTTGAAAAGCTACTCTCTCATCTATGTGGGTTTGTTGAAGATACTAGCTTGCTAACAGAACTTCAACTTGGGTTTTGTAAGGTCTTGGTACTTGTGATGCACTCTCCTTAATATCTACACCATTTTAATGGAGCCTTTGACCTAGTGAATCATAAAGCTAAGATTGCTGGGAATTGGTGAATCTTAGATATTCCGTATATTTCCATGTAAGGATAATCATTGATGTACCTGAGACTTTGTGTACTTTCCATACATTTAGTGGACAAATGGCTAGTATCTCCTCTGTAAATTCATACAGATCTTTGTTAAAAACTACTCCCCTTCCATAGCTAAAATTTAGGTGGGGTTTGACATCTAACTTAATATCATCATCATTTGTTTTAAGGTTGGATAGTATTACGGATTGTGTGCATGATTTGGCATGGATAAGGTAACTATTTTTTCCAAAACGAGATATATCTCCCGGTGCAATAGTTCCTACTTTTTTCTGAATTAATTTGCATATTTTGAAATAGTTCCCTGTCATCAACAGAGTTTTCCCTAATTAAATTAGCGGAGGTCGTCAACAGTGTCTGAGGTTTGCCATTTGATCCAGGGGTATAACAAACATTAATTTCAGTCATTAAATTAGTTTGGGTTAAAGAAAAGAAAAAAATTAGACTTTCCGACATCCCAAAAGAGAACCCATTATCCTTTCATAAATTAATTTCTCCACCAATGACACCTACTTCCCAAATGTCTACTCCCTACCCTACCACAAAGGGATGGTACCACTATGATTAGAGTGGCTCAAGTGTATGCCAAACCCGCTTGATGGGACTGAGAGCATTACAAGAATACAATCATCCCCACTTTAATCATAGTGGCAGGCAAACTGGACAGAATGCCGAGTCCTATCTCTATGAAACCGGCCAACCCCTGGAATCCGAAGGACAAGTTTTTGTTCGAGAATAGTCCCGCATGCCAGTATGGAAATACTGACATTCCTAGGTGTCCAAACATTATCGGGTAGTTGGCAAGACCACCACAGCTCCCACAATTGATTTTGAAAAAAATTTCAATCCCGGATACGATGTCCCCTAAAAAACATCTGGACAGTGAAATGGGTAAGAGTTTTGACAGCAAGGTTGGAGACAGTTGATAAATATGAAGGAGAATGAAACAATTATAAGTAATAGAAATAGGATGAGAGAAATTTAGAGTTAAACTGAGGACAAAATTTCCCCAGTTCGAGAGCCCTCTTGCCCATCACCAGGCTTCCGCACGGGAATGATATGCCGTGCGGTAGCCCAATGACTTCATCAAGGCATTCTCTCATTAAGAGGGAGACGGTCGAGAGTCTCCAAGTGGTTAAGTGTAGCATGCGGAGGCTTTGGTGGAACCGCTTGGACTTTGGTTGTCTGAGTAGATCCTTCCTTAAAGGAAGAACATGAGGGAGATCCACTGAAAGAGCTAGAAGGTCCGGAAACCATTCTCTCTGAGGCCACCAAGGAGCTACTAGTGTCATTCTGCAGTGATTCGATTCTTGAAACTTGTTCAGTACTTTTCTTATTATTATAAATGGAGGAAACGCATATGCATCTAGGTTGGACCAATCTTGAAGAAATGCGTCTACTGCCCAAGCCTGAGGGTCCTGGCATGGAGAGCAATACACTGGGAGTTTCTTGTTCATTGCTGTTGCAAATAAGTCCACATTTGGAGCTCCCCATAGACTCCACAGCGACTGGCAGACTTGTGGATGTAAAAACCATTCGGTGGGTAGGACTTGTCCCTTCCTGCTCAATTGATCTGCCAAGACATTGTTCTTCTCTGGTATGAACTGTGGAACCAATACTATGCTCCTGGCTTCCGCCCAAAGAAACAACTTCTCCTATCAATTACCTTTCCTCTGACTATCTGTTCGCACTGAAGCAGCAACTTCCATACTGCCAACAGTTCTAGATTGTTTATGTGCAACTCCCTCTCTTGCAGTGACCATACCCCGGAACATCTGATGGCCTCCCAGGCTAGCTCCCAAGCCTGTCATTGAGGCGTCTGAAAACAAGGTTAGGTCTGGGCTCACTACTCTTAGGGATGACCCTGTTCCCAGTCTTTGATGATCCTTCCACCACGCTAACGTCTCCCAAAGACTTACTGGGACTGAAATTAAATGGGAGTCTGGCAGGGATTTCCTGTCCCAAGATTCTCTCAAGTAGAGTTGAATTGGTCGCATCCTGAGCCTTGCTAGACTGACAAATCTTTCCAGAGATGCCATGTGTCCCAACAGAGACAGCCATTGCCTTGCTGGAAGCTTCCTTAAGGGCTGAAATTTTCCTAGAAGCAATAAAAAATTATCTATGCGTTTCTCTGACGGAAAAACCTGAAAACTGCGAGTGTCTATCCTCATCGCTAGATAGAGAATTGCCTGAGTTGGAATCAGAGCAGACTTCTGAAAATTTATCAATATGTCTAGTGATTGCACCAGGCAAAGTAACAGATCCTTGGCCCTCAGAATTCCCTTGAAAGAGTTGGCCAACATTAGCTAGTCGTCTAAATAGAACAGAATTCTCACTCCCAGCAAATGACACCATCCCCCTAATGGTACCAAAATCCTTGTGAATACCTGCGGTGCTGTGCACAGGCCGAAGCAAAGAGCTCTGAAATTGAAATGTCTTCCCTGCGAAGACTAAGCGCAGGAACTTGCGAGACTGAGGATTTATCGGAATGTGGAAATAAACGTCTTGCATTTCCACCGACATCATCCAGTCGTTCTTCTGTACTGCCGCTAGTACTGTGCTGTGTGATTCCATGGAGAATGGGGTTAGACGAATGAATGTGTTGAGTCTTGACACATCCAGTACTGGATGCCACCTTCCAGAAGCTTTGGGCACCAGAAAAAGACGGTTGTAAAACCCAGGCGAGTTTTCTGACACCTGCTTTATCGCTTTCTTCTCTAGTAATGATACCACCTCTTTCTGAAGTACAAGAAATTTTCCCTGCTGATGACGATAAGCTGGAAGAGCAATTGGAGGTGACGACAGAGGAGGAGGAGACAGAAAAGGAATTTTGTAACCTTCCTTCAGTACCTCCACCACCCAAGGTTCTGCTCCTAAGTCTCTCCAAACATGCCAGATCATCTGCAGTCGACCTCCTACTGGAACCTGAGGGCATAAGATTCATTTCTTTCTAAAAAAACTTAGCAGTTTTGTTTTTATTGGAGCCTGGTAAGGACCTACGAGAGGGCTTAGTAGCTAAAGACTGTTCATGAGATGAGGAAGGACGAATTTTCACCGGAGGGCCAGACGGCAAAGGAGCAGGTCTTTTGTTCCCCACTTTATAAGACTGTGTGATAAATTCCCTATTTTCCTGTACGGAAATATCCTCCCGTACTGCCTTAAATAGAGATGTGGATTCAGAAGGCGGTCCACAGGGGAACCCAATATTACAGCCATCTTCTGAGAAGGAGAGACCTTGGTCGAAAGATAAGAGCACAATTGTTCTCTTTTCTTCAAGATCGAATTAGTGAAAGCATGAGAACATTCGCCTGCCGCGTCTGAAATAGCCTTATCCAGGCAAGACAAAAAATCTAAAGACTCTTCCCAAGACTTGATACCCGCTGGCATCGGAAAGTCTTTAAGCTGACGCAGAGAAGTGGCAACAGTACTTAGCGAAAGTTCCGCAAAAGACAAAACCTCAATACTTCTAAACAAAGACTTTAACAAAGACTTGGACAAAGCCTCTGCCTCTGTATTAGACCAAAGCACCTTGCCCGTCTCAAGAATGCGTCTTTTCATAGGATCGAGACACGCAAAGAACTCAGCATCGTCGACCAAGGACGGTTTCAGCGCCGGCAACGAGCCCATGTCGTAATAACCGATCCTACGCGATTTAAAAAACCCCGGAATACTAGAGCTGGCAGACTTACCAGAAGCTTTGTGCGCCAGCAGACTAGATATTTCGTCAAAACGTCCTCTAATTGAAGGCGAAAGCTTAGGTTTCTTCAAAGACTTAATGGGAGTTGAAATGCTGGAAGACAATAACGACCTAGTTTCTACAGAATCTCTTTCCTCCACCAAATGAGGATAAAGAGAAGCGCAACACTCCAGTAAGCACCGAAAGACCGAAGGAGCCTCTTCCGACTCGAGATCTTCTTCCGCCAGTTGCGGATTCGAGACGACAGCAGCCGACTCCTCGCGACAAAAATTTGGTTCGATAGGTGAAGAGCCTTCGGGAGAAGTAGTCTGCAGTTGTCTACTAGTGTTGAAACCAGTCGGCCAAGTCGAAGCTGAGGGGATACCCGTTGGCAAAGAAAATGAAACTTGTAAGAGTCGGAGAACATTAGTCGACACTGAACTGTACCACTTTGTCCGAATGCGTCTCAAGCGGCTTGGGAACGATCCCAGAGGACACATCTTTAGAGAGTAAAGCATTTAGAATAGCATCTAGTTTGGAAACAACAACAGAATCTGTAACCATAGAAGGAAGAGAAAGAGAGACAGCAGAGTCCACCTGAGACTCTCCAACAGTAGAGACCTAGGAATAGCTGATAAAGATTTAGAATGAGACGTAGAAGCAGACGAAATAGGTTCAACAATTGATTGAGTCAATGTAAAAGAATTAGAACAACCGGCTACGGGGATATCATTATTAATAAACTCTAAATCTCAATTCTTACTCTTGTAGGTTCTAGAAACCTCATTGCTAGCTCTAGATGAAGGCGATGTCGAAATACTGTGCGAAGACTTATGCCTACCGAAACGATCTTTAGGCGAACACGTTAAGCGTGACTGCGTGTGAGAGCGTGAAAAGGGAGAGGTAGGAGTCGGAGGGCACAGAACCCCATCGCCCCGAGAACCGACCCGGTTCCCTGGCAGCGGACTTTTCCAACTGTTGCAGGGCAGTCCTAGGCTCGGGTTACATACAGGCGAGGGCACCAACACCTTACCTCTACAAGGGGAACGTGAAAAAGAGCGTTCACTATGGAGGGACTCGGAACGGTTTGTTATCATAAATTCAATTAAACTTTTAACAGAATCTACAATAAGACTTACATCCTGTTCAAGTTTCTCGATACGCTTTTCCTGAACCGAAAGGGGCGCGGAAGTCGGAGCTACAGAGGAAACGCTAGAACTATCATTATCAGAATTAGGCCTAGTATAGGAAAAAACCGTAGTTTGAGTAGGGGTAATAGCAGACGAAGGCTCAACAAGAATGGGAGAAAAGGTAGTTTTATGCCCTGACCTAATTAACTGCTTCCGCAGTCTAAGTTTTATGCCCTGACCTAATTAACTGCTTCCGCAGTCTAAGTTTTAAGCCCTGACCTAATTAACTGCTTCCGCAGTCTATCTGCTTCCCTTCTTTTCCTATTTCTAATACTTTTGAGCATAATATCCTTAGGCCAATCCTTGCATTCCTCACACCTAATCTCTAGATCACACACTGTACCCCTGCAGCTGGTACAAACATTATGTTGATCTATCTCAAATTTAGGCATTCTTGTTACACAATAATCATTCCTACACAACCTAATATTGGTTGACTTGCTTCCGGTGGGAGACATCCTAGGATGATTAAATTTACAGTACCGTGATTAAAGAAAAGCAGCCAAGATTCACCAAATATACCAACATCCGCCTATACCTAATGGGGGCAAGGAGAATTCTGACTAGAGCTAAAACATTCACACACACCTGGTGGAGAACAGGTGAAACTAGACAGTCTTCCAGGTCAGCCAAGCGATCGTTTTTTCTTTTGTTTTAAATGCTGAATCGCCTATCGGCGTGGAGATATGAGCTAACTTTAACAGTAGGTAAGATTCATCTCAAATAAAGAGACGTTAGTACGTCTTCAACATCAACTGTGGAAAACTGCCCAATTGGTCTGGTAGACCCTACAAAAAGACTGATGTCTACACTTTACAATTGCCTCAGCAGCTGGTCTTGAAAAGCCATTCACTCTGACAAGTCTCCTGACAGTCGGAAGCCTGTCAGAGAAAGAGCGGATAGTCCTCGGTGGAATCGATGGAAATGCAGCTGTCTGAAAAAACTTGGTCTCTGTAGCAGAAGTTTTTGGAAAGTCCACTAGCAGCCTGAGGTCTGGAAACCACTCCTTCAGAAGCCAGAACAGAGCTACTAGGGTCATTGAAGTATTGCAATGTTAAAACTTGTTTAAAACTTCCCTGACCATGCTGAATGGTGGGAAGGCATATACTATGTCCAAGTTCAACCAGTCCTGTAGCATGGCATCCATTGCCCATGCCAGGTCTACCAATGGTTTTCCCAACAGTTTCCACAGGTCGGTGCATACCTGTGAATTCAGCGTACACTCATTGGTAGAACCTGTCTGCAGCAACTTATCCACCAGAACATTCAGATTGCCCTGGATGAATCGAGTAACACTCTTCATGCAATTTTTCTGCACCTAAAGGAGATCCATTGCAGCTTCATAGAGGGAGAAAGAATGAGTACCACCCAGATTTTTTATGCAAGACAGAGCAGTGTACTGTTACTGTCTTGTTGAAGGTTGCAACGATTGAAAACCTAAATGAACTACCTTCAATTCTCTTACATTGATGTGAAGTTTCCTCTCTTCCTGGGACCATGTCTTCCATAAAAGCCCCTCAACACAGATCTGATGTGTCTGAGTATAGGGCTAGGCTGGGGCTCAAAGGAAAGAAACTTCCCTTCTAAAAGTCTTCCTTCTGACAGCTACCGAAGGTTTTTTTTTTTTAATTATTATTTCTGGCGCGATGGGAAACACTAGTGAGTCTAACACTAACAAGTCCGGGTGACTTTTCCTGTTAAATCTGGCCTTCGGGAAGAACTGCAGAACCCTTACATGAAGTCTTCTAAAGGAATGAACTTCTCGACAGATGAGAATTCCTAGAATACTCATCCACTTGTTGGCTGAACAGAACAATGACAGGAAGCTTTGAACTGTCTGAAGGCATGACTCACCTCTTTTGGGGGAGGGAAAAGCCCAAAAATTCAGCCCAAAAATTCAGTGAATCATCATCTCTCTATAAAGAATTGCATGAATCTGAATCAGACGCAATTTTCGTAGGTTGGCCACTAAGCCCAGATCACGGGCGAGGAGAAGGGACTTCTGTAAGTCCTCACTGTGCTTTTTTCTTGAGGGAGAGCATAGAAGCCAATCATCTAAATAGAAGCAGATGTTGATGCCTATGAGGTGGGGCCACTTCGCTAGAGGTGCAAGAGCACGAGTGAAAACTTGAGGAGCTGCAGAGAGGTCAAAACACAGAGCCCAAACATGAAAAACTCTGGCCTGAAACAAATGTCAGGTACTTCCTAGAGTCCGGATGTACGGGGCGGATGTACGGGGACATGGAAATAAGTGTCCTGTATATCAATGGTTACCATCCAATCGCCCTGATGAATCAATGATGGAACTGATTGGTTTGTTTCCATTCTGAATTTCATCTTCTGGATGAAGAATTTAAGGCACTGACATCAAGGACAGGTCTCCAACCCCCAATCACCTAGGGACCACAAACAGATGTTTGTAAAAACCCCATGCCGACATCCTCGACCACTCTGCAGCTTCCTTCCTCAGATACTGGCAAGATTTATGATGAGCACAAATTAGCATATATTACCCCTACTTTCAAGAGTGGATCAAGACTAGAGGCAAGTAATTATAGGCCTGTGAGTCTAACATCACATATTATGAAAGTGTATGAAAGGGTAATGAAGAAAAATATTATGAAACATTTAATAAAAAGTAATTTGTTTAATATAGGACAACATGGTTTTGTACCCGGAAAAAGTACACAAACCCAACTGTTAGTTCACCGTGAGAACATATACAAAAATATGAAAAGCGGAAATGAAACAGATGTGGTTTATCTAGACTTTGCAAAAGCTTTTGACAAGGTAGACCATAATATATTAGCAAAGAAAATTAGAAAACATAATATAGTGGATAAAGTAGGAAGATGGTTAAAAGAATTTTTACACAACAGAAAAATGATATTGTTATGATGCAATAAAGTTTGTTCATACTTACCTGGCAGATATATATACAGTGGTCCCGTATTCGCGGGGGATGCGTACCAGACCCCCCGTGAATAGTTAGAACCCGCAAATGTTTGGAATCCCTATAAAAATGCTAAAAACAGCCTATTTTGTTAGTTAAAACTCAAGAAAAACCCACTAAAAATTTTCATACTTTGTTTTTTTAATAGTTTTATCACAAAAAGTGCATTTTATGATGAAATTCATAAAAAAAAAAAAAAAAAACAGGAATTTGTGGATATTTATCTTAGGAAAATACCACGAATGCGAGAATTTTCCGCGAATAATGCGGGGAAACGTTCCCCAGAGAAATCAGCGAATGTGTAAGTCCGCGAATCTGGAGAACGCGAATACAGGGGGTCCACTGCATAGCTGTATTCTCCGAAGTCCGACAGAATTTTAAAACTTACGACACACGCAGTGGGAGTCAGGTGGTTAGTACCCATTCCCGCCGCTGGGAGGCGGGTATCAGGAACCATTCCCATTTTCTATTCAGATTTTCTATTCCCACTGTCTCCTGAGGGGAGGTGGGTGGGCACTTTGATTATATATATCTGCCAGGTAAGTATGAACAAACTTTATTGTATCATAACAATATCATTTTGTTCATGAAGCTTACCTGTCAGATATATATATAGCTGAATCCCACCTTTGGAGGTGGGGAGAGACAGAATAGGATTTTTAGGAAACATATACATGCAGATGAATGACATCTTGGTTCCTTACCTGTTAGCATAGCTGACTTCGTGATTACTGTCACCCAAGTCTGCTTCTGCTTTACTAGTCTCTCCAGCAAGGTAGTGACCTATGTAGCTGGTGAGTTCTAGATGATCTGTCAACGGGGGCGTGACCACAATGCAACTAGACCATTTGACCATACAATGAGGGCAACGAAGCAAAAATACCACCTGGCCTAGCCTACCAAAGGTTAAATCCCACATATGTAGGCTAAAGGAAGGGAGGTCTGCCTTAGGCAGCCAACCCTACAACCATAAACAATACAATAATTAGAAACTCACCTAACCATTCTCTATAGGAAAGGATGAGTGCTACTTCCTGCCCCCAAAATAGTGTCTGCGGCGATGTATGGCCCAAGCGAATAGCAGTTCTCGTATGTTGTCTTCACCTAACGCAGGTAGTGTGAAGCGAACACTGAGTTGCTACGCCAAAAGGTGGCACTCAAAATGTCACTGAGTGCCAAGTTCTTTTGAAAGACTACCGAGGTAGAGATAGCCCTCACTTCGTGGGCGTTCGCTTTAAACAGCTTCATATCACTGTCCCTACAAGAAGAATGCGCTTCTTTGATGGTGTCCCTCAAGAAGAATGCTAGAGCATTCTTAGACATTGGCAGATCTGGCCTCTTGACCGAACACCACAAAAGTTACCAGAAGGCCCTCTACATTCCTTCGTTCTCCGCAAGTAGAATTTGAGAGCCCTGACAGGGTACAGGACTCTCTCTGGCTCCCGACCAATGATTTCGGCCATACCCTTAATCTCAAAAGTCTTGGGTCAAGGGTTGGACGGATTCTCGTTCTTTGCCAGAAACGTCGGGCTCAAAGAACAAACAGCATTATGGTTCTTAAAACCAACATGCTTACTCATAGCTTGAATTTCGCTAACTCTCCTCGCCGTCGCCAGAGCAGTTAGGAAAACAGTTTTCTAGTCACGTCTCTTAGTGACGCAGCGTGAAGCGGTTCAAAACGGTTGGACATGAGGAACTTTAGAACCACGTCCAAGTTCCATGATGGAACTTTAGGTTGGGTACCTTCATTGTCTTGAATGATCTTAAGAGATCGTGAAGGTCTCTGTCGTTAGCCAAGTCCAGGCCTCTGTGTCGAAAGACTACAGACAGCACACTTCTGTAGCCTTTTATCGTCGGGACTGCCAGCTTCAAGTCCTTCCTCACGTAAAGGAGGAAGTCAGCGATCTGGTTCAAAGAGGTCGTGGTGGAGGAAATGCCCTTCTTCTTGCACCAACTCCTGAAAGCGGCCCACTTCAATTGGTGCACTGCAAGAGAGGAAGCTCTTCTTGCATTGGCAATAGCTCTTGCCACAGGTCTTGAAAAACCTCTTGCTCTGGCCAGCTTTTGGATAGTCTGAACGCTGTCAGACTCAGAGCGGGGAGGTTTTTGTGGTACCTCTCGAAGTGGGGCTGTCTGAGTATATCTATCCTTGACGGAAGCGTCCTCGGGAAGTCTACTACGAAGGACATGACCTCTGTGAACCAGTCTGTCGCAGGCCAGAAAGGGGCGACTAGCATCATCCTCGTCCCCTCTGAAGCTGCAAACTTTCTTAGAACTTCCCCTAGGATCTTGAATGGGGGAAAGGCGTAAAGGTCTAGCCCTGTCCAGTCCCAGAGAAGGGCGTCTATCGCCACTGTTCCTGGATCCAGAACCGGGGAGCAGTAAAGAGGAAGTCTCTTCGTTCTCGACGTCGCGAAGATGTCCACGAGGGGACGTCCCCACAAACTCCACAGCTCCTGGCATACATCTTGATGTAGGGTCCATTCGGTCGGCAGCAGCCGACCTTGCCAACTGAGGAGGTCTGCACGGACGTTCTCGACGCCTGCGACAAACCTCGTAAGGATCGTGACGTCCCGTGCCCTCGCCCACAACAAGATCTCCTTCGCTAGAGTGAACAGGGACCGAGAGTGTGTTCCTCCCTGCTTCTTGATGTATGCCAGCGCTGTGGTGTTGTCTGAGTTGATTTGCAATATCCGACGAGAGACTTTGTCTTGGAAGAACTGGAGCGCTAGAAGAATGGCTGCCAGCTCCTTGAGGTTTATTTGCCAAGACACCTGTTCCCCTCTCCAGGTGCCTGACACTTCCTCCCCCCCCCCCAAGTGTCACTCCCCACCCCGTGGCAGACGCGTCGGAGAACAACACTAGGTCGGGGCTCTGAAGCTTGAGGGATACTCCCTCCGCCAGCTTCAAAGGATCGAACCACCACCTTAGGTGTCCTTTTACCTCTTCCGAGATCTCCAAGATCATATCCATATCGTCCTTGTGTTTCCAGTTGTCTGACAGGAAAAACTGAAGAGGTCTGAGGTGCAGCCTCCCCAGGGAAACAAACTTCTCCAGCAAGGAAATGGTCCCCAGCAGACTCATCCATTCCCTCACCGAGCATGATTCTTTCCCTAAAAAGGCTGACACTTTGCTTAAGCATTGCTGCTGACGTCCCTGGGACGGAAACGCCCGAAAAGCCACTGAATCCATCTGAATCCCCAGATAAACGATGGACTGCGTTGGGGTCAGATGTGACTTTTCGAAATTCACCAGAAGTCCCAGGGACTCCGTTAATGTCAAGGTAGTGTGTAGGTCCTCCAGACACCGGGCTTCCGAAGAGGCTCGAATGAGCCAGTCGTCTAGGTAAAGAGATCCTGACGTTTGACAGATGAAGCCACCTCGCTACGTTCTTCATTAAAAAGGTGAAGACCATCGGGGGCCGTGCTCTGAAGCAGAGAGCCCTGAATTGAAATACCTTCCCCTTCAGGACAAACCGCAGGTACTTCATCGACTGGGGATGGATTGGGACGTGAAAATATGAGTCCTGGAGATCTAATGACACCATCCAATCCCCCGGTCTTAAGGCCCCAAGAACTGACTGAGGCGTCTCCATCTTGAAGCTCTGTTTGTCCACAAAGAGGTTTAGACTGCTTACGTCTAACACCGGTCGCCACCCTCCCGACTGTTTCGGCACCAGGAACAATCTGTTGTAAAAGCCCGGGGATTCTAGGTCCAAGACCTGTTTTACCGCTCTCTTCTCGAGCATCTGCTCGAGCAGATCGTAAAGAATCTGTTTCTCCCGATGGTAAGAGGGCGACATATCCCTGGGTGTCGTGCACAGCGGGGGCGGTTTCAGGAAAGGAATCTTGTAACCTTTCTCGATGATGTTTAGCGACCAGCTGTCCGCATCTCTCTCTCTCCAGGCTTCCGCAAATAAATGAAGTCTGGCTCCTACCGGTGACTGAAGGACGGCTTGCTCATTTCTTGCCCCTGGGTTTCGAAGGGGCTCTGCCTCTGGGAAGGCCTCTTCCTCGAGGAGTCGGTCTCGAGGAAGATCCGCCTCGAAAGGGCTTCGGTTTCTTTGAAGCTTGAACTCCCGAAGACGTCGAAGGGACTGCAGGGCGTCGAGAAGATTGAGCAAGCAGGTCCTGTGTTGCTTTCTCTTGCAAGCTGACGGCAAGATCTTTGACCATAGCCTGGGGGAAGATATAGTTCGAAAGAGGGGCAAACAACAACTCCGCCCTCTGCGAGGGAGAAACCGACTTCGCCGTAAAGTTACAGAACAGAGCTCTCTTTTTCAAGAGTCCTGTGCAAAAGTGCGAAGCCAGCTCCTCCGAACCATCCCTGACGGCCTTGTCCATACACGCCATGACGCTGGACAGCTCCCCCAGGCTAATCGAGTCCAGACTCCGTGACTGGGTATCCAGTACCCCCAAGCACCATTCCAAGAAGTTAAACACCTCTAACGTACGAAAGAGGCCTTTCAGATGGTGGTCTAACTCCAAGGTAGTCCAAGTCACTTTCGCGGATGAGAGAAGCGACCTCCTCGATGCATCTACCAGGCTAGCGAAGTCCCCCTGAGCAGAAGAGGGAACTCTCAGACCGACGTCCTCTCCTGTCTCGTACCACATACCTGCCTTACCGCTAAGTCTTGACGGCGGTAGAGCAAAACAGGTCTTCCCTTGAGTCTTCCTTAACTCCATCCAATCATGGACCTTGCAAAATGCTCTCTTGGTTGAAAGAGACTTCTTCATCTTAACGAAACCCGTGGTCTTGCTGGCTTTCGAAGACGATAATTGAGAAGGCGGAGAGCGAGGAGCCGAGGGTTGGAAAGTATCTCCAAACGCGGTCCAGAGAAGGCAGGTAAAGACCTGGTAATCCGAAGAAGCAGATGTTGTTGGTTGGTCGTCGTTAGCTTCCTCCAAAGTGCTGCTCACCTCACCCTCTTCTGCAGGTGAGGTAGAAGGGACCACCGAAGGAAGAGGTAATAGACCTTTAGGCTCAATTCTCAAACAAGAGCGTTGCTGAGAGGACAAAGGCAAAGCGGCAGAGTGAGTCTCTTCCAAAGACTCCACAGCAGGGTCCGGAACTGAAGTAGAAGCTTCCTGAATCGAAGAAACACGGCGCGCCTTTTGAAGGCGGGTAGCGTCTTGAAGAGCGTCAGAAAGAACGCGTGAGCGTCGGCGAGCGTCCATCCGAGCATCAACAGAAGTGTCCAGCAAAGCGTCATGCCTAGCATCCTGACGAGTGTCCATACAAGCGTCACGATGGGTGTCCATACGAACGGCCCGTGACACGGCCGAATGAAAAGAGTCCATCTTCGCATCTTGCGGGGCGTCATGCTTTGCAGCAAGAGAAGCGTCCTTCAGGGAAGAGCGAGAGACATCTAGGCAAGCTACTCGACTGCGCGAAGCAGCCTGCATGGAGGCGAGCTTAGCAGGAAGAGCAACATCCTGCTTTGCAGGTGAGAGAACATCGCGATCAGGAGACGGAGCATCACGCGGCGAAGAAAGGGGAGCGTCCTGAGGAGCAGGAAAACAGTCCTTGCTCCGAGAGCTACGATGTTGCTCCCTCTCGACGGAAGAACGTTTAGAGACACGTTCCTCGCGTCCTCTAGATAACCGCTGGGGAGCCGCACGAAATCTAGAGGGCGACGAAACAGGCGAAAGAGACGAGCGAGGAGAAGGAGAGGTAGACTGTCTGGTCCTCTTAATCGGCAGTCTGTCATACTACCTCCTCCGACGAGGTTCCGCCTCTCTCTTGGACAGCAAAGAAGCAAGTTGTTGCTGCATAGAGCGGATGATCTTCTCGGTAGGAGAAGACTCCCTCTCAGGAGAAGGGCTGATCCTGTGAGAAAACGAGGGGTGAGGGGGACGCTCGAAGGTGTCATCATCGGATGACGTCCTAGTCCTCTTCTGCGGCAGGAAGGCTGCGAAACTATCCGGGGATGACCGCAGATCAGCAGAAGCAAAAGGACGTAAAGCGTCCCGCTCTCGAAAACGCCTCTTCAACGGGCGAGAGTCCGACCGAGAACTCCACCCCTTGCGCGGGGAGGAAGCCTCGGAGGACGAGAAGCACTCCTTAAGGAGACGCGCACGTGCACGCTCCTTGGCAGCCTGGGAAGCGTCAACAGTTACTGCTGAAGGGACGCCAGATCAGTGGGGGTTCCCCGTAACCCTCCTTCGGCTTTCGACATGCCCTCTCCCTGAAACCTGGGAGTCCGGCAGAGGTCCAGGCCTAGAGGAGTTATAGGGCCGATCTGACGCCTCCTCCACAACACTAGGGGCACTATCAATGCACTTCACTGCACTAAGATCACTTTTGCCTTCCAAGGCGAGCACTTTAGATTCCAGATTACGCAGCGATTCAAGAATCACAGAAAGGGCATTACCCTCCACAGACACCATTTCAGGGCCCGAAGGCAACATTACAGGGTTAGGAGTTGCAAATGCTACTGGAGGGTTAGCAGGAGAAACATTAATGCCCTGACGTTTACTATCTGATATACTTCTGGAGGAAGACCTCCTAATCCTATCACGCTCCAACTTGTGAACATAGGATTTATACGCCTTCCAACCCGAATCAGACAGACTTTCACACTCCTTGCAACGATCATCAAACATACACAAATGTCCCCTACAATTCTTGTATACTGTGTGGGGGTCTACCAAAGCTTTCGGTAGCCTCACCTTACATTCATCCTTACAACATACCCTGGTGCTAGCCAAACTAGACCCAGACATCTTAGTTTAAGGAAAAATCAAGCCAATATCTAAAACAGTCCACAAATAACGTGTGCCTAGCCACAGATCCAAAGTCAAATAACCAAAAGTCAATCAGGATACTTAAGTAGCCAAAAATTTTCCAAAATCCAAAGACGGAGGTACTGAAAACAGATGTTTACAGTACCGGCGACAGAGAAAATCTGAATAGAAAATGGGAATGGTTCCTGCCTCCCAGCGGCGGGAATGGGTACTAACCACCTGACTCCCACTACGTGTGTCGTAAGTGTTGAAATTCTGTCGGACTTCGGAGAATACAGCTACATATATATATCTGACAGGTAAGCTTCATGAACAAACATAAATTTTACTAACTTATACAGGCAGTCTCTGGTTCTCTGGGAACCGTTTTTATGGCTCTTGATTTATGGCACCATAACGGGCTAAGTTCCGGTTATTGGCACCATAAATTACCAAGTTTCGGTTAATGGCATTTTTCGCTTATCAGCACACTCCCAGGAACGGAAACCCCACCAATGATAACCGGGGACTGCCTGTACTATATGATTTTACTAATAAATAATTTTATTTTGTAAAATTATAATTACAGCTCAAAAAATATTCAAACAGATAAGAAATAAAATTGGTAACAAATTCTTAGCATATTTGTTGAAAAATATTTACACAAATTTACAGAGAACGAAGATTCAGTAACTTATTTTGTTTGTACATGTTTTTTTTATATTTCTTTGCGCTTTTCTTTACAAAATTACATTTACAACCATCGTAAAAGACAAGAACTAAAACCAAAAGCAGTCCTCTGGTATATTTTCTCAGAAAAATAAAGCAAATAGGTGAATTTTCTGTGAATAATGCGAGGAAATGTTCCTGAGAGAAATCCACAAATATGTGAGTCCTCGAATCAGGAGAACGTGAATACAGGGGGTCCACTGTACTCCAAAACAAGGAAAAACTTATCTGAAGCTTTCGGCTGAAGCGATTTGACTTTCGGTTTGGATAACAAAGTCCAGTAAATAACTGGCAAAAATAAACAACAGCTGCCAACACCTGATGTTACCATGAGTCGTACAAACAGAATTAGTATTTTCTGCTCAGTTGTTCATAACCCTCTCGCTAGGGGGCGAGACTGGTTGCCTACACAGAATATTGATGTTGCTACTGCGAAATTTTAATCTAAACTGCTGCAAATAAATCATACTAATAATGTAATTACTTGGTAAGTTACTTATATAAAAACATGAAGAGTGTCAGCTGGATCTCCTACTGTTACTTTTCCTAACAACGCTTATTCACAGAGTACCAAGCTTTCAAGTAAACCCAAATGGTGTCAATGCATATTCTTTTAAGGACTGAACATAAAACTTTATTCTGCCATTGTTTAAATAAAATGCAACCAAAAAACCATACAAAACTCAAAATTTCTTAAAACTAAAACTGCCAGAACTATGGGAATATAATGCTAAAAATGGATATAGTACACAACAAGAATAAGTTGAATTATGCCCAGCAATGTATAAAATGATTACTCACCTTATAGGTGGGAGGATACATAGAATCCAGGACGGACATGTCATCGGTACCAGCTTCGTAGACTTCTGGAACCGGAATAATACGTTGATGGAAGATGGCCTGCTGAAGATGATGTTCCTGAAAAGGAAATACATTTTCAGATAAAGTATGTTTCATTCACTTCTAAAATAAAAATAACAGCAACATCACCAATGAATGTGTCATTCATTATTAAATCAGTACATCTAACCTTAAAACCATATTAGTACTTTTCTCAGTATATAGATCTCTCCAAAAATACAGCAGATTCCAATATATATAAATTTTTTGTAAATTTTTGTCCAAGCCATATGGATACTAATTTCAGAAATATCAATTCCTAGTTACTTAGACAACATACATTAGCCCTTAGGAGCTAGGGTAACAAATCAATATGCTGCCCCCCAGGACGGCAAAACTTTGAGGTCGATAATTTAAGAAAAAACATATCGATGGAGAGAGAATGACATGCAAATGCAAAAGGTGTAAGAAAAAAGAATTCAAACAAAATTTTCCCTACTTTCCACAAGAAGTTAAAAATTACTATTTACTCCTTTTGGGACCTCTTTCCCAAGAAAATTGTAAATTTTATGAAGTTATGCATGATTTTTCAAATAAATTTATCTTATTTTGTAAAATTATAATCATAGCTTATATAATATCAAAACATAAGAAACAGAATTAGTAACAAATTCTGAGCATATTTGTTGTAAAATATTTACGTAAATTTCCAGAGAACGAAGATGCAATAACTTTCTTGGATTTATACATGTTTCGTTTAATATTTCTTGGCAAAATCACATTTATAACTGACATACTATTAAAAAAGATAACTAAAACCAACAGCAACCCCTTGGTATACGTACTTATGAGCAAATTCATAAAAAGACGTCATGTCAGACTGAGAGGCACTACCCCCCTTGAAGTCAAGATCCCAACTAACTCCCTCATGAGCCGCCCAGTTGATTTTGGCTAGTCTAAAAATTGTCATTAGTAAGTTTACGGGTTATAGAAGTAATGGCACCTCTTTCCCGCCTGATTCCCCCAAAATCGATGGCATGTAATACTGTTACTCATTATGGGTGACTCTGTCCACCACCCAAAACCTGTTATTGCTACTCATGTGAGCATGACCGTCCACTAAGGGTTAATTCAAATCAATAATCAACATCAACAGCAACCAGAATAAATATACAATAATCTTTCTTTATAATACAGTACCTTATTGCAGACTACTAAGTGGTACCGAGACCCAAAACACATCTTATCAGACAACTACATCGTTCGATCACATAAACCAGCCATAATTCTGTCACAAAAACCATTTTTTATTGTTTAAATTCAAAACTATTTGAATATAGGCCTATTGTTAATGGACAAGTGTTGTGATGCTGTCAATAATAGAATTACATTACGTACTTTAACATGACCAAATAAATGCCTATACATACCGAAAATGATAAATAAACCTTGGAAAATTCTAAAATATATATATGAAAGCAAGGGCCTTGTTATTCAACACTTCTACAGCAAATTATTGATATATGTAAGATAAAATTTGCATATTACGTTTGGGGTGTTTTGTGTTCTGAGTTGCTAATTTATCCATTTTAGTTAACATCAAATCAAAATTCCCCTCTAAACACTGAACAAAATGTCACCAAGTCCCTTGGGAACTCAAGCTGGACAATTAACAGCCAAAATAAGATCTGTGAACCAGGCAAGGTTAAGGATTCAGATTGAAATAAAATGTCACAAACATGTTTCTGGCATATATACTTCAAGAATGTAGATATCACTTCTTGGTTTTTGCTAATTCACAGTGACATTTTCCTGACAAGGGAAAACCAAAAGAAAGAAAAACCATCTTATAAGATGCAGTACTTACTATACATTATACTGGGTTTGTATGAGATTTTTTTTTTAAAGCAGTCATTTCATCACAATCCCAGTCATCATTTATTACTTGAATTGTTACTTACATGAAAGGGAAGGTTCAAGGTTACCACTACTTATAGCCTCCTCGCACTAACCTGGCAAATAAGCCCCGCCCACCCAACTGCATAGAATGCAAGATTCATCAGTATGGTATCTATTTTGAATTTAATCATTAACAATCATACAAAATATAGCATATCATTACAAAATCTTGATGTACTATATACATTTCTATTCTTTCTGCATAGTTGCTGTCTGAAATATTTTGTCATTGATAAAAAAAAAAAAAAAAAAAAAAAAAAAAAAAAAAAAAAAAAAACCCCAAAAAGGCAACTGTATGCAAAGAAAGGGTAGGCATGCTGGTTAACAGAACAGCCATTGTTTGGGCATGATTGTCAAATCTTACACTTGTAGCCTCATCAGCTGATTTCAGTGATGTCAACACAAATACGTAATTACTTTTACCGATTAGCTAAGGTTTGATCCAATTCAACAAAATTTGGGTAAACTTTCAAAATAGTGTTAAATATCTCATAAAAAAGAAAAAAAAAAGGCTAAACAAGGCATTTTCTTCCATCTGTTTTGATTTTGTTTATTTATTTATTTACCTGTTTTGTTTATCCAACGGCAATATCGTTTAGCACAAGTAGTATAGGATTTTACCACAGAGCTCAACTAGAGTGCTTATTTCATTTGTAGTCAAAATCAGAAATAGCTAGAATTTAGAATACTTGGGAATAGTTGTGATTCATAGATCAGTTAGGCCATTAAAATTCCTTGGTTAAGTGGTTGAATCTGGTGGAGCCGATTGGTAGCCTTGTATAGGTGGTCTGGTTCCAATAATTGTATAAACCATAATATTATAGCCATTCTTTATTTACCCTTTCTTTTACGCGACTTGTATACATTTAAGCAATTATACATTTTGTCTATGAATTTATACACTGTAGGCTTATAGGCATATAGTATGTGGTTAATTGCCTTCATTTGCTTCCGTGACTGGTTTCAGACACAGCTACTGCCAAATATTCCAGCACATTCCCTTATAAAAATGGTTAAAGCTTACTATTAAAAAATGTTAAATAAAGCACCACCAGCAGTTCCTAGAAAGAAATGTGAAATAATCGAGTGGCTAACAGAAAACAGCAGCAATCACGATCCTTCACACAAGAAACACAAACTCCTTGATTTGTCAAAATAAAGCAAGTGTATGTCATTGATATAATAGCTTGTGAAGTGGGTCATCAAATACTCCGACTTCCCCCTTACCACTGTCAGTTAAACACAATCAAACTTATCTGGGCTCAGATTAAGACTAGTGAAAAAGAATAATTCTCATGGAAACCAACTTTGAAGAAAGAAGTAGCAAGAACTGCCATAAACAGCGTATCCGTAGAAGACTGGAGGAAATGTATACACCATGAAGTTCACCAACTCTCTTGGTGGAGGTCAGAGCCAGAAGGAAGACCGTCTTCAGGGTCAACTCCTTGTCGAGAATGTCCTAAGAGGCTCGTATGAAGTCCTTTTCAGGGAATCCAGCACGTTTGCGACGTCCCATTGAGGGGCGCGCATTAGACTTAGGGGACATGTTTGTTCAAAACCTTTGATTAACATTGAAAGTTGCCTGGAATTCGTTAAGTCCAAGCCCTTGTCCGAGGGCAGCCCCGACTCCCTTCACGGCTGCGACCGAGAGGCCTTTGTCGAGTCTCAGATGTACCAGGAAGTGTGCTACTTGCGGGCTTTTGGCTTGCAGGGGCTTCAGGCCTTTTTCCTTGCACCAACTCCCGAAGGCTGCCCATTTAGCCTGAGATTGCAGTAGAAGACTTCCTTAGATAACCCGACATCTGAAAGGCTGCTCTCTTAGAGAAGACTTCCTTACTCAACAGCTGCTCAATCGTCTCCACCCGTGATGGGAGAGGGCTTGAAGCCCTTCGTGGTGCCTCTAGAAGTGAGGCTGCCTTAGAAGGTCCAGTCTGAGCGGAAGTTCCCAGGGATCTTGGACAGCCAGATCCTGGAGGTCCAAACACAACTCCCTGTCTGGCCACATGGAAGCTACCAGGGTCAGATGAGTGCTTTTTGCCTTCCTTAGCTGGTTTAGGACCTGCCTGATCACTCCGAAGGGTGGGAATGCATGTGCATCCATCCTGTCCCACAGGTGCTGGAGGGCGTCCTCCAGAGCCGCTACTGCGTAAGGCACTGGGGAGCAGAAACACTGGAAGTTTGGTGTTTAGCCTTGTTCGCGAATAGGTCCAGGGAGGGGAGGGAGAGCCCCACTTTTCTTTTCGATCAGTTCCTCATTGGACGAGTGGACTTCGCGCTCGGCTACCAATCTGGTGGTCCGAAGTTCGATTCTCGGCTCTGCCAACGCGGAACCAGAGGAATTTATTTCTAGTGATAGAAATTCATTTCTCGATATAATGTGGTTCTGATCCCACAATAAGCTGTAGGTCCCATTGCTAGGTAACCAATTGGTTCCTAGCTACGTAAAAATATCTAATCCTTCAGGCCAGCCCTAGGAGAGCTGTTAATCAGCTCAGGGACCACTCTGAACCTATCACCCATCCTTTCCTGCTTAGTCCATCTGCAATCACGTTTCTCTTCCCTGGAATGAACCTTGCGGTCAGGGTCATGCCGATCCCTGTGGCCCATTCCAGGATTTCTTCAGTGAGTTCCCACAGGTGACAAGACCTCAGCCCGCCCTGTTTCTTGACTTTAGCCACCACCGTGGCGTTGTTGCACATCAGTACCACCGCCCGGTTTCTGATTTTCTACTCAAACCCCATCAAGGCTCTCTGGCCGCTAGTAACTCCAGCCTGTTTATGTGCAGTGTCTTCTCTTGCTCCTTCCAGACCCCCTCCCTCGTCTCGGATTGCAGGTGGGGCAGCCATACTTCGAAGCATCCGTGAATAGGAGCATCTCCGAAGGGAGATCTGAGAGGGGTACTCCCCCATCCAAATCAAACCTTCCAAATATTTGATAAACCATCACACCAACTCATTTTCCCTGATTGGGACACAAAGGATCTCCTGTGACCCTCTTCAGCCTCTACTGAAACACCCAACGTTTAATTCCTTTTAATAATAGCTGCTTTTTGTAGTTACAAAATAAATGAAACAGAGATTTCCATTAGTTTTAGATCTAAGTACTTTACTAATTAGCAACTCAAGAAGCTTCAATTTTTTTTTACCCAAAAGCGCATTATTTTTTAAACTGGAAAGAAACAAAATTCTGCAAAAGATTTTTTTTGGCTAAAATGTGGAAAAAACTTTAATAACTAAATTAGCCTTTGCTCTACCAGAAAATGTTTGTCTCATGCTCATGGAGATTGAAATATAAATAGCCTATTGAATTGCAATTTCTTTTATCTCTACTTTTTCCTTTGTCATTTTCTTTTCTTTTTGTCTCATGCTCATGGAGATTGAAAATATAAATAGCCTATTGAATTGCAATTTCTTTTATCTCTACTTTTTCCTTTGTCATTTCTTTTTTCATTAAAGGATTCTACAAGGACTTCAAAATAAACATGAATAAATACCTAAAAAAAACAGCGCTTAAATGTTTCAATCAAGCATTCTACCAGGCTTACAAAATGACACATTAAAAAACTTCTCTATCCTACAGAAAATCTTTTAAACTTATTAAAAATCTTCAAGCATGAATTTTCTTGTATGTATTAATAACTACACATTAACTTTAAATGCCCACAAAAAATGCTGTAATTGAAATTGTTCTAATTACATATTCAAAATTACTTGAACTTAAGGAAAACCACTTATGTCAAAGTGTCAATAGTACATGGTATTTTACTTAACTTATAATAGGTTGAGGGCAGGCATAGCAATGCCTTTCCTAATCTACAAATATCAGAAAAAAAACTTCTAGTTTGTTTTACTAACAAATGACTAAAAAATTTACCTTTCCAGCCTACAATATAAAAAAAAATCCTTACTATGCCTTTTTTGCATGAAACTAAAACATATGACAGAATAACCTCTTAGTATATGAAGTTATTGTTTTTGTCACACTAAACATATCATTTCCCATTCTTAAACAGCTTTCTTTTTTATAATCCCATGATCTTCAACTGGATACTTTTTTTGGGACATTACTACTAAAGACTACACATCTCCTTCCCCTCCTGAAATCAGGTCTGGCATTCAATAACCTTGACTTTGTTCTTTCTAACGCAAACAATAGGAATAAAAAAACCTTTTCCTTAATAATAATAATAAAAAACACAAGGTCTTAAGTATAATTATAAATATTTTGAAAAGAACTATATGAGCAGATACATAGTAATACTACACGTACATACTTGTTAGTGTGATGATTTTATGTTACACAGCACAAACAAACAAACAAAATAGTCTATAGCATTGCCATTCACATTCAAACCTCAACACTGTACCTAGAGCATAGCTAAGCAGTACCTAAATAAGATTAAGCAATAACTAAATTCAAATTACCTACTGCAAGTCAGTAACTGAATGTGGAACACCTATCCTCCAATCTACTTCTTTTAATTGTTATAACAAGAAATACAGTGGTACCTCGACATACGAAATTAATCCGTTCCGAGGCGGCCTTCATATCATGAGCTTTTCGTATCTTGAACCGCATTTTACATGTAAAATGCCTAATCCGTTCCAAGCCCTACAAAAACACCCCAGTAAATTATATTTCCAGGCTTGCAACACATGTTCTAGGGTTACGACGCTGATCCGACGGATGAAATATGACTCCAAAAAGGCAAAATACTGTACATACTTGAGTAATATTCAATTGCATGTAATGTTCCACCCCCATTTTTACTGCATATTATTAGGACTTTAGCATATGTCCCTTAGCAATAAGCCTAGCCTATGTTAGCAGCTGCTACTGTAGCCTAGTCTATGATTCTGACCTCTAAACCTAAGAAGCTAAAAGTTTAGAATATGCAAATAAAATGTATAAATAATCAGTATGTACTCATTTCAAATACAAACAAAAACAAAAAACAAAAAAACTTCCAAACTTCTGTTTACGTTCAGCACTTACGAGTACCGAACGATCGCCGAGCAACCACTTTCACCTAGCACACAGTACTTTCAGTAATCAAATTTTCATTATCTCTCTTCAACTACTGAAACTACCAAACAGTATAATAACCATTCATTTCTATTTTTTATTCTATCTTTATATACCTAATGTTTTTTTTTTTTTGAAACGTATTGCATGAATAAGTTTTTCAATTTACAGCATCCTTTTACCAATAGAATACACGAAGCACGATGCTGACCAATAGGAGAGCAGGATCTTAAAGGGTGACTAGCATCAGGAACCAATGGGAGAGTGGGAGGATGGTGGGGAGTTTACTCAGTTGGCGGTGCGCGAGTTTTAAAATTGTTCTCGGTGGTCCGGGCAAATCTCGGGACTTTACAGCAGCCCTTCTTAACTTGAACTATTTTCGTATGTAGCCAAAAAATCTTCGTATTTGCTTTCGTATCTCGAGTTTTTCATAAGTTGAGCCTTTCGTATGTCGAGGTACCACTGTATGTAGATTGATTTCAGTAGGACGACAAAACAATGATTTAAAAAACTAGAAAATATATTTTCATAATAAAATTTTTCACATATACTTACCAAGTAAATATAAAGCTATACGTACTTCCTAACTGGTGCAGCAGCCTTTTTTAAGAATTGCGGTAGCGCTTAATTGTCTTGTATAGGTGACTAATTGAGCCCATTATATATAGGGAAAACTGGGAACAACTTAGCAGATACCCTCATTGTGTTTATGCCCATATGTCCATGAGAGGGGAGGAGAGTGGGCTATGATTCTGTAATTATACTTGGTAAGCAGTATATATTAAACATGGACATATTCTATTCCTATTCCTCGATACCTAACCATTAAGGCATACTATAATGACTTTGGTATAGAAAATTGCTAGCACTGAAATAATGCTTGCCGTTTCCTTATGCGGTAAGAGAGTTACTGCAGGTGAATACTGCTTCTGGTTGGTGCTCATCTTAACCTGTAGGGGTATGACGGTTGAGTCGTGGGTCACCTCCCCCAATACCATGCCAGCCACTGATAACGGACCCAAGGTACTGCAATTTTCAAGCACTATTATAACTATTACAACTTCTTTCAAATAGTGTGACGTAAGGATCGATTTGCACTTCCAGTAGGTAGATTGAAGAATGGACAGTGCCTCAGAAATTAAGTCCCTCTGGAAGAAGGACAATGGGTTCATAGTCAGAGGGAGAGATAGGTTCTTAACAGAACACCACAGGTTACTGGATGGCCCTCTTCTTGGTCCTGCTCAGGTAATGACTCAAAGCCCTAACAGGACACAGAACTCTGTCTGCTTCCTCAGAGCCAATGATGTCTGTTAAGTTCTTTAACATAAAAAGAATGGGGCCAGGGTTTGGATGGATCCTCTTTCTTGGCTAAAAATTCTAGTGTAAAGGAACAAATTGCATATCATATAACAATTGCTTGGATCTCGCTAATAATAAATTCAGTAGTAGCCAATGCCATGATGAAGAGTGTCTTTCAGGTAAGGTTCCTCAGATGAGGAACGTAGCAGTTTAAAAAAAGGACTTCTTAGCCACCTCAACATTACGTCCAGAATCCAAGAGACCAGATCTTCCTTCCTGACTTTGGCTGTATCAAAGGACTTGACAAGGTCATTAAGATCTGGGTTTGATGAAAGATTCAGGCCCCTCTGCTTAAACACTGAGCTAAACACAGCTCGATACCCCTTAACGGTGGAGGACAAGAGATTCCTAGATATCCTCGGATGAAGGAGAAAAATGATATTGTTAAGATACAATAAAGTTTGTTCATACTTACCTGGCAGATATATATATAGCTGTATTTCTCCGAAGTCCCGACAGAATTTCAAAACTCCCGGCTCACGCAGTGGTCGGCCAGAGGTGGTTAGTACCATTCCCGCCGCTGGGAGGCGGGGGTGTCAGGAACCATTCCCATTTTCTATTCAGATTTTCTATTCCCACTGTCTCCTGCGGGGAGGTGGGTGGGTACTTTGATTATATATATCTGCCAGGTAAGTATGAACAAACTTTATTGTATCTTAACAATATCATTTTTGTTCATGAAACTTACCCAGCAGATATATATATAGCTGAATCCCACCTTTGGAGGTATGGGAAGAGACAGAAAAGGATTTTGGAAACATATTACATGCAGATGAATAACATCTGGTTCCTTACCTGTTAGCATAGCTGACTTCGTTGATTACTGTCACCCAAGTCTGCTACTGCTTTACTAGAGTCTCCAGGCAAGGTATATAGCTGGTGAGTTTTCTAGATGATCTGTCAACGGGAGCGTGACCACAATGTGACTAGACCATTTGACCGATACTATGAGGGCAACGAAGTAAAAAATTTCACCACCTGACAGCCTAACAATTTTCATTCCCACATCACTTAGGCTAAAGGAAAGGAAGTCCGGCTTCAGGCGGACGACCTTACAACCATAAAACAATCCATAAAAACTCACCTACCCATTTCCTACAGGGTAGGATGAGTGCTACTTTCAGCCCCCAACAAAGTGTCTGCTGCGACGTATGGTCCAAGCGCATAGCAGTTTCTTCGTATGTCGTCTTCACATCCCGCAGGTAGTTGTGAAGCGAACACCGAGTTGCTGCGCCAAAAGGTGGCACTCAGAATGTCATTGAGTTGCCATGTTCTTTTGGAAAGCTACTGAGGTAGATATAGCTCTCACTTCATGGGCATTCACTTTCAAAACAGCTTAAAAAACATCACTGTCTTCGCAAGATGAATGCGCCTGTCTAATGGTGTCTCTCAAGAAGAATGCCAGAGCATTCTTCGACATCGGTAAATCTGGTCTTCTGACCGAACACCATAAGTTGTTAGAAGGACCTCGACATTCCTTCGTTCTTTGTAAATAAATCTTGAGAGCCCTGACAGGGCACAGGACTCTCTCTGGTTCGTGTCCAATGATTTCCGCCATACCCTTAATCTCAAAAACTTTTGGGCCAAGGGTTAGACGGATTTTCATTTTTCGCTAGAAACGTAGGACTTAATGAGCAAACAGCATTATGTCCCCTAAAACCAATATGCTTGCTAAAGGCTTGAATTTCACTAACCCTCTTCGCCGTCGCCAGAGTCGTTAGGAAAATAGTTTTCTTAGTAAGATCCCTTAAAGAGGCATTCTGAAGGGGTTCAAACGATTTGACATTAGGAATTTAAGTACTACATCCAAATTCCATGATGGTAACTTAGGTTGAGAATCTTATAGTCTCGAAAGACCTTAAAAGATCGTGGATATCCTTATTATTTGCCAAAATCAATTCCTCTATGTCTAAAGACTACAGATAACATACTTCTGTAGCCTTTGATTGTTGAGACTGCAAGCTTTAGGTCGTTTCTCAAGTAGAGCAAAAAGTCCGCTATTTGGCTCACAGAGGTCGTGGTAGAGGAAATGCGTGTTCTTCTGCACCAGCTCCTAAACGAAGCCCACTTCGATTGATAGACTCCAAGCGTGGAAGCTCTTCTCGCATTGGCGATTGCTTTTGCAACCGGTCTAGAAAAACCCCTCGCTCTGACCAACTTTTTGATAGTCTGAATGCAGTCAGACTCAGAGCGGGGAGGTTTCCGTGGTATCTCTCGAAGTGGGGCTGTTTGAGTAGATCTGTCCTCATGGGCAATGTCCTCGGGAAGTCTACTACAAAGGTCATGACCTCTGTGAACCACTCCTTTGCTGGCCAATAAGGAGCGATTAACGTCAATCTCGTCCCTTCTGACATTGCAAACTTCTTCATGAATTCATGGATCTTTCTCATAGAAAAATACCAGGAATAGGCAAATTTTCCACGAATAATGGAGGTATGTGTCCCAGAGAGAAATCCACGAATATGTCTGCAAATTCGGAGTGCAAATACTGGGGGTTCACTGTACCCAGATGTTAAGCCTAGATATATACAACTGTACAGGTATGCTCAGAACTCATGCTACATGACTGCTTAGGATGTTGTTCAAAATTCACTAACTGGATACTTGGATTTTCAAACAAAATTATTTGTTATATTTCTTAAATATTTAAAAAATTATGACATATACTAGCAAATATTTGCCTATGCAATTAATCATTTGACAAAGCCAAGATTTTGTTCCTAGGCCTAGGTGTGATAGATTTCTTTACACACAGCATTCACACCTCTCTATTAAAATTTCTGGCCAGAAAGCAAATGAGGTTATATACACATTCGTGCACTTCAATTTACCTTATGAAAGAATAAATTATACACCAAAATCAAGCAGAAGGACTTTAAAGAAAGTAATATTTTAAGCTGATTGAAAAATCAAAGTGTTCCATACACCTTGATATTAATACGTTCTTATGATATTTCAATTAATAGCCATCTTCTCCATATACACAATCAAAATCATCTTTTATTCCTCAAGGAACAGGAAATCTCTACAAATAAATTCATTAGTAACAAAAATTACACCCAGAAGGCTTAGATAATTTTTTTTAGGCCTGTAAATCATTTTGCAACAGGCAGCTTGAACACAGCCTAAAACTTCAACATTCAAAGAAAACTTGTTGCAACTCATATTCTATTTTGAAAATGTTGTTATGATGACTGCTGAGCTTATTAGGTCTACTGTATAATACTGTAGACCTAAGAGCATGTTAAGCGCAGTGCCATTGATGGCACCGCTAACCGTATCACTCTATACTTTGGAACTAAGCAATGTGGTAAAAAAAAAATCTGTTCGAATCACACGGATTACGAATTATACTAATGTATACAAGGGATCATATATAACCATAAATAGTGCTAGCTATGACATTAGAAAAAAAAAAGTTTAACACTACTTGTCAACATCAAAATGAGTCTGAGAATCTGGATGATACAAAAAGAATCATGTCGCATGAGATTTGAGCATCATTGGACATATGTTCATTAAATTCCTCCCAAATAATAAGCCCAAAAAACAAAAATACAAAATTTTCAAATGATGAAGATAATTATATAACCACTTTTAAACCCAATTAGGGCTCCGCTGCATTGCCTTGGAGCCATAAATGCAAAATTATATTTGAAAGGTTGCCTAAGAGGTTGACTCCAGAGAAAAAACTGCTGTTACGTTTAATGACTGAATAATGGATGAATCCCATGTCCTAAAAATCATTTCTGGGCTCAGCCGTGTCGCTCCGTGAAATAGGTTCCTTCAGCACTATTTCTAAGGAAAGATATTGCTAAAATAGTACCAGAGAACTGCTAAATTGGACCTGCCAGAATATTCCAGCTCGCTCACCTTCATATAAAAGGTGTCGGTATAGATCTGGGGCGAGTGAAACTCACTACCAATCCCTTTATTAGACACTTCTTACACAATCACATAAGGGTCATGAGCAATGTGTACATCCCCATACATACAGTGAGAATCATTCAGTGCTATCTTGAACACACTCCCACAACCTGGATATTAGGGACCTTCCTTCTCAATATTCTTCATGCCACCTATACAACAATTTTGAGGTCATTTTATTCTACATTCCAGCTTAACTTACTTAGTTCCACTACAAGGAATTAAATCTAAGAACTTGCAATATGTATTTGCTTATTTTGTAATCTCCCTTTAAACAGTAGTGATAAACTGCCTTAACATATCTATGTAATCAACACAATAGACCACCAAAGACTCACGAACATATGAATATATGTACATTGTATACTATCAACTAGTGGAACTAAACTTAATTACATTTAAGGGCAAATCAATTTCTCTTCAATGTAGAAAAATATTATTGGCCAAGTTTAATTTCATTTGACTTTGGGCAGAGCTTAAAAACTTGTTTTTCATTATCTGTCTCTCCATCCAAATCACCTTTAATATTTGATAAACCATCGCACCAACTAATTTTCCCTGATTGGGACACCAGAGGCTCTTCTGTGACCATCTTAAGCCTCTACTGAAACACCCAACTTTAATTCCTTTTAATAATAGCTGCTTTTTATATGTAGTTACAAAATAAATTAAAACTATTTTCATTAGTTTTAGATCTAAATACTTCACTAATTAGCAACTCAAGAAGCCTTCATTTTTTTTTTACCCAAAAGCGTATTGTCTTTTTAAACTGAAAAGACACAAAATTCTGCAAAAGATTTTATAGCTAAACTGTAGAAAAACCTTTGATAACTAAATTAACCTTTGCTCTACCAAAAAATGTTTGTCTCATGCTCATGGAGATTAAAAATATAAATAGCCTACTTTTATCTCTACTTTTTCCTTTGTCATTTCTCTCCTTATTATCCTTGTCAAGTTTGTTTGATCACAATATAGACAGCTCTTTTGTATTTTCATTGCACTGTACTGTATAGGTTTCCTTGCAAGTGTCATCATGGAACTTCTCAAGCATCTGCACTTGAAATACCACAACCTCTTGCTAAATTAATAATAATAGTAATAATAATAATAATAATAATACAATAGCTGTTTCAACGGCATTTAATTTATATAGAATCTTCTCAATTCTTCTTCTTATCTTTTTCTCGTCAGCATGTAGCTGGTGTATTAAGTTTCCTAAGGACATGTAAAGATTTTCATTTGTCTTAGGTTTATTCCTCTAACGTGTCGACAGCGCACAGGCAGTCATCTATGAGAGTTTACAGTACAGTGAATTAAGATACAGTTTACAAGTATTTATAGCATGCAAGGTCGTGTACAATCGGTGGGCGGGTCGGTGGGAACGGATTTTAATTGGTCGTTGGATGGAAACGAAATCTCCCCCTGAGGCGTTCTGACCTGCGTAGTTTGGACGGGGTTATTAGCGTCGGTTGGGTGTTGTTTGGGGTACCCACCTCTTGGGCGGCAGGCTGTACAATTGATATATCTTCCGCTCGTTCTCTCCCGCTTTTCTCTCTACTTCTTCCGCTCTCTCTCTCTCTGCTTCTCTCTCTTTCTCTTTCTGCAAGTTCCTCTCTCTCTCTCTCTCTCTCTCTCTCTCGTTCGCTCCTTCTAACGCTCTCTCTTTCTCTCTCTGCCTGCTCCTCTCTCTCTCTTTCTCTTTCTCTTTCTCTCTCTGTTTCCTGCTCTCTCTCTCTCTCTTTCTCTCTCTCTCTCTCTCTCTGTCTCTCCCCCCTCGATCTCTCTCTCTCTCTCTCTCTCTCTGTCTCTCCCCCCTCGATCTCTCCTCTCTCTCTCGTGGATGTATCAGCGTAGTCGGTTGGTTTCTTGCGCCATTTCTTCTTATGATGGTGGGGAGAAACTTTGTTTCTTTTACCGTGTTGATAGTCTGTTTTTTCTCTAATATATGTAAAGCTTCAAGATAACGTAGGCGTTTTCGGTCCGGTGCATGGTCAATAATTTCTATGTTCTTTATAAGCTCAGCTCTTTCTGGTCTCCTGTTGTGTTTTTCCCTATAGTGAATGAAAATGGCCCCTTCGTTGAAGATGAAACGAGAGCGCTTGGAGAGTCTGGTAGTGGTCATCCCGACTATAAGAATGGTGGCATCCATCCACCGAGCATGTGAATTCGTAGATGACACTCCTTCTCTTCAAAGACGTTTCTGGGGCGCCGGGTTGTTTCTAAGAAGCAGCTGGCTGGTTTTCATGCTTTTGTAATAAATTATGAGGCTAATTTTATCATTTCTGTAGTGGGGGAGACATTTTCACTGATTATTTTCCTTATAGCCTTTTCATCTTCCAAATATTTGTGTGCATATGATTTTTATAAAATATTTTTTATAGCTCCACTTTGGTCGTTAGTTACGGTCGTTCTTTCTTGGTGCCATTTATTTATGGAGTCCCATCGTTTGGCGTTCGACCATACGGTTTGAAAGTTATTATTAATGAGAACTTGTGTAGACCTTTCGATTTCCTGGTGGTTTTCTCTCCATGTGGAACAGTGTGTAAGGGCGCGCGGACGAAGGCCTCTACCACCGATCTTTTGTACCTGTCTGGGGCACTCGCTGGACCCATTAAGGCATAGACCCGGGTTTGTGGTTTCTTGTAAACCGTGGTGGTGTATCCCGTAGGGGTCTGCTGTACCGAACGTCCAGGAAGGGTAGGGCACCGTCAACGCTGCGTTTCACACGTGAAGTGGAGGAACGGAGCATTCTTCGAAGGTGTTTCTTTAAGTTTCAAGGTCCTCTTCTCTGTTAACTTTTATGAAGGTGTCGTCTATGTAGCGGTAGTATTGGGGAGGACAGGGGATCTTATTGAAAACTCTTTCTTCGACGACACTCATGTAGAAGTTGGCAAATAGAACCCCTAATGGGGATCCCATTGCCACGCCGTCAATCTGGCAATAAAGATGTCCTCTGTGGGTCGTGAATGGTGCCTTCTTGGTACATATTTCAAGGAGGGATTTTAGGGCTTCCTCGGGGATGTTCAAAGCCTGTGGTCTCCTCACATCTGTATACTCTGTCGAGGATGTGTTCAATCGTCTCGTCGACTGGAACGTTCGTGAAGAGGCTCTCGACGTCAAGAGAGGCGATGATACCTGTAGACGGAGAGTCTCGGAGTTTACGTAAAAAGTCGGTAGATGACTGTAGACAATACCTGTCAGGGATATATGGCGTGAGGAGTTCATTGAGTCTCTTCGCGATTTTGTAAGTCGGGGTTGGGATTTGGCTTATAATAGGGCGAAAGAGGATTTCCAGGCTTGTGGTTTTGGGTTTTTACGGTGCCGTAAATATACCCTGGATTAAAGTCACCCTGGGCAAGGGGAAGTCTGGGAGCATTCCTAGCGGCATGGATTCTTTCGACCGTCCTATTAATGTCTCGTCGGATGTCTTCGATGGGGTTCTTGTTGATTTTTCTGAATTTGGATTGATCAGCCAGTATTTGGTCCAGTTTCTTGTGATATTCTGAGGTCTTGATGAGCACTAGGGCAGCAGCTTTGTCTGCCCTTCTTATTGTTATTTCCTGGTTTGATTTCAAGTTTTTAGCAGTTTCTTTCAATTCTCTGGTAAGGATAGCGCTTCTGTATGGGGCTCCTCGGTCGGTAAGGGCTTCTGCTAACAGTAAGGGCTGGAAATCCTCTTCGCCCTATTATAAGCCAAATCCCAACCCCGACTTACAAAATCGCGAAGAGACTCAATGAACTCCTCACGCCATATATCCCTGACAGGTATTGTCTACAGTCATCTACCGACTTTTTACGTAAACTCCGAGACTCTCCGTCTACAGGTATCATCGCCTCTCTTGACGTCGAGAGCCTCTTCACGAACGTTCCAGTCGACGAGACGATTGAACACATCCTCGACAGAGTATACAGATGTGAGGAGACACAGGCTTTGAACATCCCCGCCCGAGGAAGCCCTAAAATCCCTCCTTGAAATATGTACCAAGAAGGCACCATTCACGACCCACAGAGGACATCTTTATTGCCAGATTGACGGCGTGGCAATGGGATCCCCATTAGGGGTTCTATTTGCCAACTTCTACATGAGTGTCGTCGAAGAAAGAGTTTTCAATAAGATCCCTGTCCTCCCCAATACTACCGCTACATAGACGACACCTTCATAAAAGTTAACAGAGAAGAGGACCTTGAAACTTTAAGAAACACCTTCGAAGAATGCTCCGTCCTCCACTTCACGTGTGAACGCAGCGTTGACGGTGCCCTACCCTTCCTGGACGTTCGGGTACAGCAGACCCCTACGGGATACACCACCACGGTTTACAAGAAACCCACAAACCCGGTGGGGTCTATGCCTTAATGGGTCCAGCGAGTGCCCAGACAGGTACAAACGATCGGTGGTAGAGGCCTTCGTCCGCCGCGCCCTTACACACTGTTCCACATGGAGAGAAACCACCAGGGAAATCGAAAGGTCTACACAAGTTCTCATTAATAATAAACTTTTCAAACCGTATGGTCGAACGCCAAACGAGGGACTCCATAAATAAATGGCACCAAGAAAGAACGACCGTAACTAACGCCACAAAGTGGAGCTATAAAAATATTTATAAAAATCATATGCACCACAAATATTTGGAAGATGAAAAGGCTATAAGGAAAATAATCAGTGAAAATGTCTCCCCACTACAGAAAGTGATAAAATTAGCCTCATAATTTATTACAAAAGCATGAAAAACCAGCCAGCTGCTTCTTAGAAACAACCCGGCGCCCCCAGAAACGTCTTGAAGAGAAGGAGTGTCATCTACGAATTCACATGCTCGGTGGATGGATGCCACCATTCTTATATCGGGATGACCACTACCAGACTCTCCAAGCGTCTCTCGTGTCATCTTCAAGAAGGGGCCATTTTCATTCACTATAGGGAAAAACACACAACGGAGACCAGAAAGAGCTGAGCTTATAAAGAACATAGAAATTATTGACCATGCACCGGACCGAAAACGCCTACGTTATCTTGAAGCTTTACATATATTAGAGAAAAAAAAAAACCGACTATCAACACGGTAAAAGAAACAGAGTTTCTCCCCACCATCATAAGAAGAAATGGCGCAAGAAACCAACCGACTACGTATACATCCACGAGAGAGAGAGGAGAGATCGAGGGGGGAGAGACAGAGAGAGAGAGAGAGAGAGAGATCGAGGGGGGAGAGACAGAGAGAGAGAGAGAGAGAGAGAGAGAGAGAGAGAGAGAGAGAGAAAGAGAAAGAGAGAGAGAGGAGCAAACAGAGAGAGAAAGAGAAAGAGAGAGAGAGAGGAGCAGGCAGAGAGAGAAAGAGAGAGCGTTAGAAGGAGCGAACGAGAGAGAGAGAGAGAGAGAGAGAGGAACTTGCAGAAAGAGAAAGAGAGAGAGCAAGAGAGAGAGAGAGAGCGGAAGAAGTAGAGAGAGAAAGCGGGAGAGAACGAGCGGAAGATATATCAATTGTACAGCCTGCCGCCCAAGAGGTGGGTACCCCAAACAACACCCAACCGACGCTAATAACCCCGTCCAAACTACGCAGGTCAGAACGCCTCAGGGGGAGATTTCGTTTCCATCCAACGACCAATTAAAATCCGTTCCCACCGACCCGCCCACCGATTGTACACGACCTTGCATGCTATAAATACTTGTAAACTGTATCTTAATTCACTGTACTGTAAACTCTCATAGATGACTGCCTGTGCGCTGTCGACACGTTTAGAGGAATAAAACCTAAGACAAATGAAAATCTTTACATGTCCTTAGGAAACTTAATACACCAGCTACATGCTGACGAGAAAAAGATAATAAGAAGAATTGAGAAGATTCTATATAAATTAAATGCCGTTGAAACAGCTATTGTATTCAATGCTACTGCCCTCAGAGAAGGCCTCCTTCCTAATAATAATAATAATAATAATAATAATAATAATAATAATAATAATAATAATAATAATAATAACAATAAGCATAATAATATAAAAGTCATAAACACATGGGCAGTGCCAGTAATCAGATACAGCGCAGGAATAGTGGAATGGACGAAGGCAGAACTCTGCAACATAGATCAGAAACCAGGAAACTATGACAATACACAAAGCACAACACCAAAGAGCAAATACTGTACGGACAGACTATACATATCACGAAAGGAAGAAGGGAGAGGACTACTAAGTATAGAGGACTGCGTCAACATCGAGAACAGAGCACTGGGGCAATATCTGAAAACCAGTGAAGTCGAGTGGCTAAAGAGTGCATGGGAAGAAGGACTAATAAAGGGATTTTGACGTAAGGAAAAATCTATTTCTGGGCGATTGGCTCGTGTCGCCAGCGAAATATCCTTTAATCTATTATTTCTAGGGTAAATGTACTAACACATACCAGAGAATAAATAAAATAAAGAAAAAGGTCAGTATAACTGACTCGCTCACCCTCCAAGAGGGTGTCGGTATGAACACTAGGCGAGTGAGACCACTACCACGAGCCAAATGCCAATAGAAATCTCCCCACTACAAAAACCCTCCATGAGGAGAGCCGACCCCACAGAGTGAGCAGCTCGTACTACTACTACTCCTATCCATCATGCTGCCGACTGCTGCGCCTCTGGTGGCCATCCTGAAGTTAGCAGACAATCTTGGGCGAAGGGATGGGTAGGGTGGGATTTCGCTGGCGACACGAGCCAATCGCCCAGAAATAGATTTTTCCTTACGTCAAAATCCCTTTTCTGGGCTCAGCTCGTGTCGCTGCGCGAAATCGTACCAGAGAAATAGCACAAGATTGTAAACAAAAGTAATAAAATAAATCAGAATAGGTCTCAAATAAAAGAGAAAAATAAATATATAAAAGAATATCAATTGTAAAAAGATACAAATACACAGTGATACAAAAATAGAAATATGCTAAATTACACTTAATTCTAATCATGTTCTTATCATAAGGTAATTTACATATGTACAGAGGTAAAATGGCTTACATGTAACAAATGGTATCTGTGTAAAGGCATGTATCAAAAATATCATAGCAATTAAAATAATCAAATGAACAAATTAATCACAATGATAATATATAAGGAATGTATATGACTTAATATACAAAACCCGTAACCATTATAAATAAGATGTATCCCCTAGCATAAAATAATGGGGTAACATCCATGAGATCAATATCTATAATCATCTGTGAGTGTCCCTAGCAAAAATAAGGGCACCCACTACTCATCATAAAAGCAGCTAAGACACAAGGTGAATGTAAATGAACACGGCAGGAATAGACGAACTGTTGGGTGAGGCAGGTAGAAAGGAGGACTGAATCTTCTACTACAAATTAACTAGAGTCAGGGGAAACTATGTTACCCGCTGCTACTGACTGAAAATTTCAGAGCTTCCAAGGACTTAAGGTAATGACGTTTGAACACTGTCGGCGATTTCCATCCGGTATACTTTTTCAACTCATCGAAGTTCATATGTTGGGAAATTAATTAATTGAGGTGGCTACTGCCCTGACATCATGTGCTTTCGGGAAAGAGTCAGGATTGGCTTGCTTAATAAAGTACAGGATTTGTTGCCTGATGCCTTTAATGGATAAAGTTCCACCTTTTTCCCTCTTAAAGAGGGGAACCCGATGAGGATGAGGAGGTCCTGGACAGAAAGGCTCGTAAGGTTGTAACTGGGCAAAGAGATACATCTTGTGGAAGGGGTAGTACCTTCCAAGGTTCCCACCTCATCAAAGGATCTTCATTCTTTGCTAAAAAGCTACGTTCCGGAGAAAGTAGGACTTCCCCTGTGGGAAGGAATTGAATATGATCCGGATCTCTGGATAAAGCCGACAGTTCTGAAATTCTTGCTCCTGAAGCTAAGCTTAATAAAAACAGGGTTTTTCTCAAGAGCATTATAAACGAGCATGTGTCATTATCGGTTTCTGAAGCCAGTTTTAGAACATCGTTTAAGAACCATGAAACTGACGTAGGCCTTACAGAAGGTCTAAGTCTAGCACATGCCTTAGGAATAGACGAGAAGTAGGAATCCGTCAAGTCTATGTTGAACCCAAATTGAAATATCTTTTTCAAGGCTGACTTGTTTGTCGTAATCGTGCTAGCTGCTAAACCTTTTTCAATAAGGATCTGAAAAAGGATATAGCTGAATTAACTGTCATGATTCTAATATCTGATTCTCTCAGGAAGATGCTAACTTTTGACAGCAGCATCATACTGTCTCAAAGTTGAATCCCTTTTATCGGATTCCAAGAAGAGAATATTCTGAGGGTCAATATTCGCATCTCTTTTTGCCGCAAACTTCATGAAATCATAAAGTTAGGGTTTTGAGAATCCCTGAGGAAGCGAACACAGTCTTCGTTTGTACTGACTGGGAGAGCCTGGGATTGGGGATCCGAAGAGGACGAAGGGCCCAGTTCCAGAATTAGGGGATACCAATTGCTCTTCGGCCAGTCTGGGGCTACTAGAGCCACTTGACCCTGAATGTTCTGAGTTTGTTTAAAAACTTTCATGAGAAGATTCACTGGAGGAAAGACATAAATCTTCTTCCAGTTGTTCCAGTCTAGAGCCAGGGCGTCCGTGGCATAGGCCAGAGGGTCCAGGTTGGGGGCTACATAAACACGGCAGTTTGTGATTCGCTTGAGATGCGAAGAGATCCACCTGTAGCCCTGGAACTCTTTGAAGGATCCATTGGAACGAACTGTTGTCCAGTGACCATTCCGACTCTAGGGGCACTGATCGGGATAACGCGTCTGCTATGACGTTTCTCACTCCAGCTATGTGAGTGGAGGAGAGATGCCAACTGAACTTGTCTGCCAGGGAGAAGATGGCTACCATGACATGATTTAGATGACGTGACTTGGAGCCTCCTCTGTTTATACAATGTACTACCACTGCGCTGTCCAGAACTAGCTTTATGTGGGAGTACTTTGGTGGGCGCAACCTTTTTAGAGTCAAGAACACTGCCATTGCCTCCAGTACGTTTATATGGAACTGACTGAACCGAGGTGACCAAGTTCCTTGAACCTTTTGACCTGGGAATACCCTCCCCAACCGCTTAAGGACGCGTCTGTGTGGATGGTGATCCCTGGTGGAGGGAACTGAAGGGGTACTGACACTGATAAATTCTTGACTTTCGCCCACTGCCGAAGTCGATTTCTTTAGAATCAGAGGACTGAGGATAGTTTGTCCCTGGACCTGACATTTGCTCGTGAGCGCCAGATTTCTGGTTAGTCTTTCAGTTTGGCTTTCATTAAGACGTTCGTCACTGATGCAAACTGGAGAGAACCCAGGATCCTCTCCTGAGCCCTCCTTGACGCCAGTTTGTGACTTAGAAATTGCTTGACTGACTTCGCTATTTCTTTCCTTTTGGTTGATGGAATCGACAGAGTATGGAGGATAGATTCCATTGAATGCCCAGCCACTGAAAGTTTGACTCTGGAGTGAGTCTTGACTTGGTCCTGTTTATCTTGAAGCCTAGATATTCCAGGAACTGAATCACTTTCAGTGTAGCTCTGTTGCATCCTCGACTGTTGAAGCCAGATCAACCAATCGTCGAGATCGCTACTACCATAATCCCTTGTGACCTGAGTTGTTGCACTACCACTTCCGCTAGTTTCGTGAACACCCTGGGTGCCACGTTGAGTCCGAAGGGAACTACCTTGAAGGAGAATGCCTGGTCTCCTATCTTGAAACCCAGATATGGACGGAAGTGTCTTGCAATAGGGATATGATAGTAGGCGTCTGTAAGATCGATAGAGGTGGTGACGGCCCACGGGGAAGTAAGGTCCGCACCTGCGAGATCGTGAGCATCTTGAACTTGTCGCAGCGGATGGCTAAGTTTAAGCGGGACAAGTCTAAGATTACCCTTCTTTTTTGTGAGCCTTTCTTTGGCACGCTGAACAAGCGACTTGAAATTTTAATCTCTTGACTCTCGCTATAGCTCCTTTCTGAAGGAGGTCCTCTGCGTACTCTGTCAATTCCTTGAAGGAAGTTGACGGAAAGGTCTGGATGGAGGTGGGTTCGTCAACCAGCTCCAACCCAGGCCTTTTTGACACTATGCTCTGAGCCCATTCGCTGAAGTTCCACCGGTGGCGAAAGTGAAACAGCCTCCCTCCTACCTGAAGTTCTTCATTGGTTCTGGTAACCGCCTCGGCCTCTCTGAAGTGCTTTCCTATTAAAGGGGCCTCCGACCCTCATACCACGAAAGGAACGCTTACCTCTGCCTCCTTACCCGAGCGGTCATACTTCTGTGAAGCTTGACTCTCGAAGGCTTTGATTGTAAGCTGGAGAGATGGCGTAAGAGGTGGAGGGCTGAGGCTGAGGGGATATCACATAAATTGGCTGTGATTGAGCTTTAGAAGTGGAAGGTTGGGCTGTTTGCACTAAGGGCACCGCTGGAACTTGCTGAGGAAAGCGTGGCTGCTTTTTCTGTAAGGTTTGGAAACGCCTAGGTTTCCTCTCTGTCCCTTACCTTTAGGTGTTAGGTCTTGCCTCCTCCTAGCCGTAAGGCCCCAACGGTCCTAAGGCTCTGGTTCAGCCTCGTAGCCTCTGACTGGACTTCCTTCACCATAGCTTCTGGGAAGAGATCTGCTCCCAGATGTTAGACGAGAGTAACCTATTCGGCTCATGCCGAATGGTTGCCTCTTGTAGGACATGCTTCCTACAATTCGTTCTAGCAGTGGCAAACTCAAACATATCCGACTGTACCGTTTGAGTCAGGGATTTGGTCATGAGTTTAAAAAGCGGTTCTGAGCCATAGGCTATGGTTGCTACCTCGGTCATAGCCATAGAGTTAATTGACCTGGCTAATCGCGATTTCGCGTCAAATTCAGCCTGAATAAGGCTATCTGGGGAGCCTGGGTAGCTTTTCACCAAACTGCTCCATAGCACAGTCCGGTTTGAGTTTGCCAGCTGAGAAGGTGTTCGGCAAGTCTTCCCACCATTCAATCTCCGGCTGAGGGGAGACAACGGAGATGTGGGATCTGCTTCCTTCAATTGAGGCATGGGTTCCCCCTTCTGGGCCGCTGGATGGATGGTAGACCTCGCGATCTTTGTCAGGAAACGGGAGCGGGGAGGTACTCTCATCCATTGTGAAAATGGTAAAGGAACTCTTAAAAGGTTGTATCTTGGTATTAGAACAATCCATGTCCTCTAAACACCTGAGCCATTCTCTCTGAGCCTGGTCTCGTGAATAGAGGACTGTCTCCTTTGGTACCCTATCATCCCGAACCATGGCTGAAGCTGTAAGCCTTGCGTAGCCTATGAACGGAGGCTGGAGGGTCTTCCGGATAGAACTCGAAGTCCTCTATCTTCGGTTCCAAATTCCGTATAGAATGAGACCGTCGTTGGAAGGGGGCGTATGACGCTACTCTCCATGGATTGTTCATCGAGAACGGAGGTAGCGAGTCATACGGAGGAAGCTGAGTTCCACTCGAATTGGAAAGTGGAGGAGAGGCTAGAGGTGGGCTTCTCTCAGTCCGGCTATAATGGAGTCCTGGGAAGTAATCCTATCCGACAAACGAGAGATCATTTTTGTTCCATGCTACTCTTTAGGGACCCAACCAGGTCGCCCACCTGTGCAACAGGCCAGCATTGGAGTCCAAGGCCGGAGCTGCTGCGGAGGTGGAGGGGTGGCTCTGAATCGGAACCAAGGGTAGCGGAACTGGTGACTCTGCCGGGGTGCGAGATCTCTCTCTGGAGGATTTACTCCTCGAGGACTTTAGAGCCGGAGTCTAGAAGCTTTAGACCTGTCTGCTCCGGGATTCCCAGCGGAGACTTACGCGAGGAGGATGAAGCCGAAGTCGTCTTCTTAGACGACGACGACGTCTTAGTCAAGGATTTCACTGCTTGACCTTGACCTTAGGTCTAACCGAAGCGACAGGAGGAGTATACAATCATCACCTGTAAAGCCTTGGAAGGATGGAGAGGTTGCAGGAGTAGAAGAAACAGTTACGCCCAAGGGTGACCCTTGGGTGTCCACCTTACCTACCTCGACCAACAGGTCGTCTACACCTACCATAGGTCCACATTAATATCTAAAGTCGCGACGTCCGTCCGGAGATATCCTGGTCTTGGTCAGTTAATGAGGCAGCCAGCTGTTTGTTGGATGAAGCGATAGTCGGGGCCGCCTCTACTGGGTCGACGTATCCTGTGCGCCTTGCCTCCGGGAAGATTAACAGCGCCAACCGCTTCTCTAAGATGTAGGGCATACCCTTGGCGGCGTTCTTCCCAAAACCGCCGACCAGGCCCGCAGGGTGCCAGTGCGGTATCCCTCACTGCCGGCGCCTGGAAGAGAGGCGTAGATTAGATTTAAGAATCACTTTAAAACTAAAACTTAAAGTATAACTTAAACTTAGATGCCTTAAGTTAAAGTGAATGATGAAAACTTAAGCACTAAAACAGAAGCGGAGCAGCTACCGGAGATGGAATACTTACCCCTTCTAAAAGCTGGCTCACCAGATCGTAACATATGGTACACGTCTCATGGTACCAGACCTGGATGTCCCCGTGCAGAGTCGCGCATGGAGCATGGGACCGGCAAACTTCGTGTCCACATGGGTCCTGAAGTGTGGCGGCGCATCCCGGATGCTCACAGTTGGTGGCCTGTAAGTGGGAAGACACATGAGTATCTTAAAGAATATCACTTACAGGCTAAAGGACAGAAGAACTCCGTTGCATGCCGGAGCTCGGAAAAATTTGGGCATAACCCCCCCCCGCCTGCTTCGCCTGAATAGGCTATAATCCCGGAGAGATCCGGTAAGACACGTAAGGGGGGGGGGGGAAGGTTTAAGGTACTTAAGATAAACTTATAGTTAATCTAATAACACTTAAACCTAAAACTCAAACGAACCGGACCAAGTCCAGTGCGTAGCGGAGCGTAGTAACTCAGCAATACGGTAAGGTTAGCAGGACCCACTGTATGTTCCGGTCCACTCTACTGGGTGGACTAACATCTTTCCGCTGGATGCCAGGACTCCGATCAGAAAGGAGCCCTAGTAAGGTGGGAAAGAGCGAGAAGACATACAGGCTCGACGAACAACACGGAGCGACAAGGAAGCAACGGATGGGGGAAAGGCCAGTACCAGTACCCCCCACCACATTACCACCCGGCCGGTACCGAGAAGCCGGAGAGGTCGAGTCCCAGTCTGGGTCTGTACCGTCTCCCTGGCCCCTCCGCCTTGGGGGAGAGAGGGAAGCAGGCTCGGGTGGGATGTGGACGCGAGCATGGGCAGACCGACCCCCCCACCCTCCCAGACTCTATGGAAGAGCGGGAGGGGGGGGAAGGTGACTGGGCAGGCGTCTGCTGTCTTCGTGATCGCGTAGTGACCACGAGGCGGTAAGACCAAAACAAGACAACTAAGCCTAGGACAAACCAACTGATCAGAAAGAAGCTATCGGGAAGCAACTGAACTGAAAAGCAGTAGCATATAGGCCCACTGGGCCAAAACCAACTGATCAGAGAGATGCTATAGGGAAGCAACCGAACTGATGAGCGGTAGTATAGGCTCAATGAGCCAGGACCTAGGCTAAGCCAGACGCCTAACTAACCTAACCATAACAAAATACATGGTACAATTAAATAAAAATAAAAGAAAGAAAACAATATAGTAGGAGAAAAAATCCAGGAGTGTACGACTAACCCGAAGGTAAGTCTACCACTCAAAGCTAGTCAGAGGCCGATACTAAGAGCCGGGACTAGGGTCTGGAAAGAAGAAGCCTACATAAGGTAAAAGACATGCATGCATGACAAACCTGAGTAGACAGTACCCTAAGTAAAACGGATAATTAATATGAGCGTACATAGATAAGGGGATGTTCTAGGTATGGGAGACCAAGAACGAACCCACCCACGAGGCAGAACCATGCTGCCATGCTTCCGACCCAGAGTTCGTATTTATACCTAAAAACGGCAAAGTACTGTCTCAGGGCCGGAAAAAACCAACCAACCACCATAAATACTGAGTACTTAACTTAGCTGCTGCAATAGCTGCACGCTCCATTATAGATAAATCCAACGAAAGGGCACAAAAAACACAGAGAGAAAAATAGCACGTGTGACTCGTGTGCGCTAACTGAAAAGGATGTCCACCAGAGGCGCAGCAGTCGGCAGCATGGGATGGAGTAGTAGTAGTACGAGCTGCTCACTCTGTGGGTCGGCTCTCCTCATGGAGGGTTTTTGTAGTGGGAGATTTCTATTGGCATTTGGCTCGTGGTAGTGGTCGCACTCGCCTAGTGTTCATACCGACACCCTCTTGGAGGGTGAGCGAGTCAGTTATACTGACCTTTTTCTTTATTTTATTTATTCTCTGGTATGTGTTAGTACATTTACCCTAGAAATAATAGATTAAAGGATATTTCGCGCAGCGACACGAGCTGAGCCCAGAAAAAGTAGACGAAGACCCAGAAATATACAGAGACAGGACAATGACAGACAGAACAGAGGACAGGCACAACAAACCAATGCACGGACAATACATGAGACAGACTAAAGAACTAGCCAGCGATGACACATGGCAATGGCTACAGAGGGGAGAGCTCAAGAAGGAATGATAACAGCGGCACAAGATCAGGCCCTAAGAACCAGATATGTACAAAGAACGACAGACGGAAATAACATCTCTCCCATATGTAGGAAGTACAATATGAAAAATGAAACCATAAACCACATAGCAAGCGAATGCCCGGCACTTGCACAGAACCAGTACAAAAAGAGGCATGATTCAAGTGGCAAAAGCACTCCACTGGAGCCTGTGCAAGAAACACCAGCTACCTTGCAGTAATAAGTGGTACGAGCACCAACCTGAGGGAGTGATAGAAAACGATCAGGCAAAGATCCTCTGGGACTATGGTATCAGAACAGATAGGGTGATACGTGCAAATAGACCAGACGTGACATTGATTGACAAAATCAAGAAGAAAGTATCACTCATTGATGTCACAACACCATGGGACACCAGAGTTGAAGAGAAAGAGAGGGAAAAAATGGATAAGTATCAAGATCTGAAAATAGAAATAAGAAGGATATAGGATAAGCCAGTGGAAATCTTACCCATAATCATAGGAGCACTAGGCATGATCCCAAGATCCCTGAAAAGGAATCTAGAAAAACTAGAGGCTGAAGTAGCTCCAGGACTCATGCAGAAGAGTGTGATCCTAAAAACGGCGCACATAGTAAGAAAAGTGATGGACTCCTAAGGAAGCAGGATGCAACCCGGAACCCCACACTATAAATACCACCCAGTCGAATTGGAGGACTGTGATAGAGCAAAAAATAAATAAATAAAATAAATAAATAAATAATAATAATAATAATGTGGTGCCGTGGCAGAGTGGGTTAGGTCGTCAATGGACTGGTTAAGCAACATTGGGGCTGGTCAGTCGTTGGATGGGTGACCGCTCTCCTCGGCGTTGATTCCTTGGGAAAGGATCTTAACCATAATTTCCTCAGTCTACTCATCTGTAAATGAGTACCTATCCCTGATGGGGTAGGGTCCAGCTATGGGTTAAATAACAAAACTCAGCAATGATGGAAAGAAATGAAGGAATAAATGACGACGACGTAAATGCAACCTCTGGCAACAGAGATTTGTCCGGCAGCCAGATATTCAACCCAACTGAAGGGGAAGACGGTCAGGTACTTGGCGGTCGTCATCCAGCAACTGACCACCGCAACAACAGTAACCAACACCCTGAGATTAGTGCTACAGAAGCAAACAAAAGGAAGAAATGGACAAGAGAAGAAAATAAGGAAATATGGAGATGCTACATCAGAAGCAACCCGACGGAAAGAGGATATAGAAGGTTAGTCAACATCTGGAATGAGAGGAATAACATCCCCCCAAACAGAGCAGAGGCTGGCAGACCAAGTAAGGAATATAAAGAAAAAGAATCGGCTCTCCCCAACAGAAAGAGAAGAACTGGAAAGAGAAAGGACACACGACAACGAATTACAAGAAGACGAACTGAGAGACGATGCCACAGAAGACGACAGGGATGAGAGGTATCAAACAACGACAGACGAAGAAGCAGCGACGAAGTAACAGACAGGACGGAATGGGTAGAAAAGATTAGACAATGGATGGAGCCAGATACAGAGAGAACAAAGATCCCCTCCATGAAAGCCTACAACACCAAGAAATTAAGGGAGAAAATAAGTGAGGTCAATGAAATAATGGGCATAATACACACCACCAGTATCACAGAAACAAATAAATTGGCATATGCAGGAGCAAGATTAGTAGTAGAACTGATGGGGATACGAACACCAACACCAGCACAACCAACCCAACAGAAACCAAAACAGCAACCGCCTGGAAAAGCAGATCATGGTGATGAGATCTGACTTGAGTAAACTGAAAGAGATGGCAGAAAAAAGGCTAAGAAGCAAGAAAACAAGGGAGGAACTCAACGAGAAATACAAAGTACAAGAGAGGGGACTAAACAACACAATAGAAGATGTAAAACAGAGGCTCAAGGCCAAAGCACACAAGATCCAACGGTACATGAACAGGAATAAGGGATACCAACAGAACAAACTATTCGGAACCAACCAGAAAAGACTACGCCCAACTAAGAGGGGAAGACAGCCAACAAGAAGTTCCTGAAGCCAAACCAAGTATTTCACAGAGATCACGACAGACACAATCAGACACCAACTAAAGAAAATGCCAAACTGGAAAGCCCAAGGTCCCGATGAAGTCCGTGAATACTGGCTCAAAAACTTCAAGGCCCTACACCCACGAATAGCAGAACAACTCCAGCATTGTATCTCAAATCACTATGCACCCACATGGATGACCACAGGAAGAACATCCTTAGTACAAAAAGACAAGAGTAAGGGATATAGCCAGTAACTACGGGCCTATCACCTGCCTACCAATAATGTGGAAGTTACTAACAGGTATCATCAGTGAAAGGCTATACAACTACCTAAAGGAGACAAACACCATCCCCCACCAACAGAAAGGCAGCAGAAGGAAGTGTAGGGGCACAAAAGACCAGCTCCTGATAGACAAAATGGTAATGAAGAACAATAGGAGAAGGAAAACCAACCTAAGCATGGCATGGATTGACTATAAGAAAGCCTTCGACATGAAACCACACACATGGCTAATAGAATGCCGGAAAATATATGGGGCAGAGGAAAACACCATCAGCTTCCTCAAAAATGCAATGCGCAACTGGAATACAATACTTACAAGCTCTGGAATAAGACTAGCAGAGGTTAATATCAGGAGAGGGATCTTCCAGGGTGACTCACTGTCCCCACTACTCTTCGTAGTAGCCATGATTCCCATGACAAAGTACTACAGAAGATGGATGCCGGGTACCAACTCAAGAAAAGAGCAACAGATTAACCCATCTGATGTTCATGGACGACATCAAGCTGTATGGTAAGAGCATCAAGGAAATAGATACCCTAATCCAGACTGTAAGGATTGTATCTTGGGACATCAGGATGGAGTTTGGAATAGAAAAATGCGCCTACCTAGAAATAATAGATTAAAGGATATTTCGCGCAGCGACACGAGCTGAGCCCAGAATGCGCCTTAGTCAACATACAAAAGGGCAAAGTAACAAGGACTGAAGGGATAAAGCTACCAGATGGGAGCAACAACAAACACATAGATGAGACTGGATACAAATACCTGGGAATAATGGAAGGAGGGGATATAAAACACCAAGAGATGAAGGACACGATCAGGAAAGAATATATGCAGAGACTCAAGGCGATAGTCAAGTCAAAACTCAACGCCGGAAATATGGTAAAAGCCATAAACACATGGGCAGTGCCAGTAATCAGATACAGCGCAGGAATAGTGGAATGGACGAAGGCAGAACTTCGCAGCATAGATCAGAAAAACTAGGAAACATATGTACAATACACAAAGCCCAAATACACACCCAAGAAGCAAATACGGACAGACTATACATAACACGAAAGGAAGGAGGGAGAGGACAACTAAGTATAGAGGACTACGTCAACATCGAGAACAGAGCACTGGGTCAATATCTGAAAACCAGTGAAGACGAGTGGCTCAAGAGTGCATGGGAGGGAGGACTGATAAAAGTAGACGAAGACCCAGAAATATACAGACACAGGAGAATGACAAACAGAACAGAGGACTGGCACAACAAACCAATGCACGGACAATACATGAGACAGACTAAAGAACTAGCCAGCGATGAAACATGGCAATGGCTACAGAGGAGAGAGCTCAAGAAGGAAACTGAAGGAATGATAACAGCGGCGCAAGATCAGGCCCTAAGAACCAGATATGTACAAAGAACGATAGACGGAATATATCTCTCCCATATGTAGGAATTGCAATATAAAAATGAAAAAAACCATAAACCACATAGTAAGCAAATGTCTGGCACTTGCACAGAACCAGTACAAAAGAGGCATGATTCAGTGGCAAAAGCCCTCCACAGGAGCCTGTGCAATAAACATCAGCTACCTTGCAGTAATAAAGTGGTACGAGCACCAACCCGAAGGAGTGATAGAAAACGATCAGGCAAAGATCCTCTGGGACTATGGTATCAGAACAGATAGGGTGATATGTGCAAATAGACCGGACGTGATGTTGATTGACAAAATCAAGAAGAAAAGTATCACTCATTGATTGTCGCAATACCATGGGACACAGAGCTGAAGAGAAAGAGAGGGAAAAACTGGATAAGTATCAAGATCTGAAAATAGAAATAAAAGAAGGATATAGGAATATGCCAGTGGAATTGTACCCATAATCATAGGAACATAGGCCACGATCCCAAAATCCCTGAAAAGGAATCTAGAAAAAGCTAGACGCTGAAGTAGTACTCCCAGGACTCATGAAACAAACAAGAGTGTGATCCTAGAAGCGGCGCACATAGTAAGAAAAGTGATGGACTCCCTAAGGAGGCAGGATGCAACCCGGAACCACAACTATAAATACCACCATCGAAAATTGGAGACTGTGACAGAGCAAAAAAAAAACAAAAATAATAATAATAATAATAATATGTGCAAAAAATCAGTACCAATTCTGGTGGCAACACAGCAGACTGTTGCTACACCTTGGGTAAGAGGAGCTAATTATAATAATATGTACATATCTTAAGTTTAACCAGACCACTGAGCTGATTAACAGCTCTCCTAGGGCTGGTATGAAGGATTAGATTTTTATTTACAGGGCTAGGAACCAATTGGTTACTTAACAACGGGACCTACAGCTTATTGTGGGATCCAAACCACATTATATCAAGAAATGAATTTTCTAATCACCAGATATACATTCCTCTGATTCCACGCTGGCGGCAAACTCTGGCTACCAGATCAGTAAGTACACAACCGACTCATCCAGCAAGGAACTACTATCTATCTATCCAAGGTTGACTCAAAAGCCTAATTAGTGCTCTCCCAAACATTTCTATACAAACTATCATTTACCTGGATTCAAATGTATTTATTTACACACCTCTATCCTTATAGTACATGGTGGTTCTCCATATACACAAGGTGTAGATTAAAACTACGATACAACTCTTTGTAACTGAATTTTCTTTCTCTTTTAAACTTTGTAATTTTTTCCATCGTGACACTAGTTATTAAAAATTGGAGTAAATGACTGAAAAAAATGATACATATATATCTAAAAAGGTTCTCTTAATCCTAGTGATTTCCAAAAAAAAAAACCTTGTGTACTATGTTATCAGCTGAAGGTAGAGATAATGAAATAAAATTCTACTTTGAATGAAACTCAGATGCAATCTAATATCTTTCATTTCACACCTATGTCAGTAAATCATTTCAAGCACCTAAGTTCATCAATTCACTGTCCATCAAGTGTTTATGTGACTCTGCTATTATGTATCACCATGGTCTAAAGGAATAGAATGTCATGCTAGTATTTGGTAACCATGCCACAGCCAAAAGTCTACCAAGTTGCACCCTCAGCTCATTCTAGCACCAGTTCAAAACCTTCTCTTAATACAATTTTACATTTCCTATAACCCTCCCTTCTTCCAGATGCACATATCTTAATATTTTCCTTGTAGTGTTAAATCCTACTTTTTCTTGGGTTACAAATCAGTACCCAACAAATTGATTGCTTGAATCAACCTATTCATATACTTTATGCATAAATTACTTACAAGAACAAGATAAAATAATATCCAGGTTCAGAATCCAACTGAAGAATTTACTAATGCCCTTCGCATCCCCTCAGAATACACTCAATATCAATCAATCATAAAAAAATAAAAAAATCATGACTGACATTTCATCTTTTACCAAACCGTTACTATAAAAACAATCTAGCTTTCATTGTATTGGCAAATCTTTCATGCACAAACTTTCCTATGGCAAAAAAGAACTAACTCCCCAAATCATTCAACTCTCAGATTCTTTCATGCACAAGGAAATATAAAAAAAATAATCTTAATGAAGCACAATTTAGCAGAATCCTATCTTTTAAACATGCAAATAACTTCCAGACATTCATCCACAATCCTGCTGAATCTCCTCTAATCTATGATAATGAAATGTTTGCCAGACAGAAATCGCTTGCCACCAGATATACTAAACTCAAATTGTTAACAGTGGTATTGAGCTTAAAATTTGGAGGGTAAGTCTTGGAAACTAAATTATTCACAGCCAAAGACCAAAGAAGATTAATACTAATATGCATAAAATACCAATGATTCCCTAATGCTTTTCACAAAATGTCAAAACGGATGATGCCTTCCTTACCAACAAGGTTGTAAGTTAATATTGGTATCATTATTGTATTAATATTGGTATCATTATTGTAAAATACTGTTAAATACCTAACACCTATAAAAGCCCCCTTAACAAGATGATGATGATGATGATAGCTACACAATTTTTAAAAATGACAACAACCTTTGGATCAATAGTTCAAGATTAAAACCAATCCCTTAGTTCCCTGAAATCAAATAATAAATGATACTACACATCAACAATAGTATTGGTACTATATCATCCAAATTTGGGATGTAAGTAAATTTTTTTTCCCACTAAGCTATAATTTCAAAATACATACTGTATTCACGAAAGTTAATTCTTTCCAGAAGTAACAGCATTAGTTATGCTGCGTGCTGAAGTAGGTAACATGAAAGATGACACAAGATAAAATCTTTGGATAGTGGCCAGATTCCCTATCACCACTTTTGGCAATAAGGGAGCATACACTTTAAAGAGTCCCCTATGGAAATGTACTCAGCATTAATTGCTTTGCCACTGTAGTTAATAGCATAATGGAACTTGGTTACACATCCTGTCAGTAGAGCAGATTTTTAACTGTACTGTACAGGATAGGATGCTGTCTCTGTTGTTAGTACAGTACATATATGCCTTGAAAATCTTGTGGCAGTAGTTTAAGGAAGAAAAAATTTAATTTCATACTGTTATCTTACTTGCTAACGACACCCAGAGCATTTTGCATAGTATATGTACTGAATATACTAAAAATAGAGACAACAAACATTTCATTATAAATTATAATAGATTAAAGAGGAGATTCAGCAGGATTGTGGATGAATGTTTGGTCATTATTGTTTGCATATTCAAAAAATAAGATTCAGCTAAATTGTGCCTCAAGTTTATTCTTTTTATATTCCCTTGTACATGTAAGATTACATACTCTGAAAGGAACCATGTTTTAGCAATTTTTAAAATAACCTTTTACTATAAATGGAAATATTTTACTGTACAGTACAAAAGTTATGTCTGTTTAAGAATAACAGATGCTAGATGAAAATTCAATTAAATCATACAGAGCACTTGAAAGCTAATGCAAGAAATAACTAAATTTTAAGATGAAAGTATTCCAAGCACAATTTTCCAAGCCTCATGTTGTAGACAACATACCGTAGTTATAGCTCTTTTAACTCTGACAGGCAGGCAAATTTTATAATATTCATATTCAACTTAGATATACATAGTAAATTGCAGTTCTGAAATCATACACACAGCCTGAAAGTTAATGGAACGAATGACTAAATATACTGTACTGAAAGTATTATGAGCGCAACTGGGGAACTGATAAAAACCATTAACTTTCATGCTGTGTATGATTTCAAAACTACAATTTGCTCTGTATATATATCTAAGTTGGAATGTGAATTGTATCATAAAATCTGCCTGCTTGTCAGAGTTAAAGGAGATATAACTATGTTGCCTATAACATGAGACAAAAAATACACTGGAACTTCTCACACCTCTCCAGGTGAAATCATCTAGCCTTAACAGGTTTTCATCACCTTGGAAGACAAGGGCTTTGGCTATGGCTCAAAAGTCTGGGTAAGAGCTCAACACTAGAACTGGTGGAGTAAACTGATTCCAATCATATTAGTTGCAAAATCCTCAGGATCCTTTCAAATACAACACTTATAAAAGGTTTGATGATAAAATAACCATCAAGATATGAGATAAAATTTCCCAGCTAATTAATCACCAATGATACCAGATATACTATGATGCTCTGAAAGAACATAAAAAAAAAACAACAATCAGAAGAGAATATCATAAAAAATTTCCAAGAACACAGGCTAATGCAGAGTATGAGGCCAGGTGAAAATCTTTATGATAGCTCCAAATAGAAAGATGGAACTGCCTATACTACTGTTATTTGGAGATGAAGCAAAATGAGGCATTGGTTTACAAAGTAGAGGTGAAAGCTTCTGCCCAGGCACTGACTCTAAAAGCAATGATTTTGTTTTATATTCAGACTCTAGCAGTGTACTGTTATGTACTACAACAAAACCTGTAATTCTAACTTACTGCATCTAATGATCTGTAAACTATAGTATGGTTTCAACTCATGTTAGTTGCAAAATTATCTTTCTGCTAGATCTCAGTTTAAGTTCTGGATTCAAGGAAATGAGTAGTCTTAAAGGAAATGAGGAGTCTTACAAATGTGCAAAAAATTCTACTGACAGTGATCAACGTCAACTACGTAATTTATTCGTCACCAAAATGAATGACCTCTAAGATCAAATATTGTGAGGAAATGATAGGATAAGGTGAATGCAGACTTGAAAACCTGGGTGGCTAACAATAATTAGATCAAACAAACAAAGCAAGCATGGAGGTAAAAGGGACTAACCCTCTATGACACCTCCTAAACAATAACACCATCTAATGCTTGCCAAACCTCTCCTACTGTTATGGGGATCAGCCTGAACACTCCTCACAGAAAGAGCCTAAGGCAACAAGAGCTACCAATGTAGATGGAAGTACAAATGGTGGGGGCCTACCAAAAGAGGCCACAAGGCTGCTTAAATCCTTTTTGAATGTAAAACAAACACACAACACAGCACACAAGAGAGTTTTGACTACCAGTTGAAAAAAGCGCATCAATACGTCTTCACTAAGTGTGACTAAAGCATAGCCCTATCAGGTGAATGTGGGAAACGCCCCTCACCCACAAATGTCCAATTAAACAATTTACAATAAGTATTGTAATCTAAGGATATTCCCTAATTAAAAACAAACAACAAAACTACCAGAAGAAAAATTGAATCTTCATTTTAAATTCTTTTTAAACAATATGCAAAAAAGAGAATCTCCCACTTAAGTATATAAATTTTCATAAGAAACAAATGTTCCTGTATCTGAACCACATTGAACTGTATCTGTCAGGCATATTCTCTAAAAATACTAGATCATACTTGACTATATTGAATACATTAACAGAATGACAAGACAAATGTAAATAAGTATCATGAAGACCAATAACATTTTTCATAATCATGAAGACTAATAATTTTAACCTACCAATACTGATATTCCTTATGGATATTAACCATGATAAATTTCAGGTGGTTAGACCTTGTCATACAGTAATCACATCATTTTGCCAAAAAATTAAGAAGCTCATCAATTTCCCAGACACACCATAGTCATTAAACACAGGTAGGCTAATAATGTTGAAAACATCTTATTATCCACATACAATAAAGCTAAAAATCACTGTCATTAAACTCGTCAACCTAAAAGCTATGTTCAAAATCTTTTCGTCAACCTAAAAGCTAAATTCAAAATCTTTTCAAAGCTAAATTTACTATAGTACGAGTAGTTAAAATTCCCAGAGAACACCCAAAGGTGGCCTACTGCAAACACTGTAATCAGCATACATGTACCTCAGCTTAAGCCTTCCTCTGGGAGGCTGATTTTACTTCACTAGCTTAGTAAGCACTATACTACTTAAATTCTGCCTGCACTAATTCTAACTTAATGCCTGGCACAATAATGAAACAATATCCTTGATGGGAATTGCTACTACTTAATGGTTAAGGTTTTGATAAATCTGGGAAAGGAACTAATTTGAATCTGCTTTGTTCTTCAATGACCTACTCTTTCTAACACCAACTCTAAAGATGCTCAATGATCATGTACCAGTTCTTACTACAGTTCCATTAACAGCATAATGTTATCAATCATTTCACTGTTGAATCAAGAAAGGTACAGTAAAACACTCTTTGACAAATCTTTGTACTCCTACTCTACACCACAACTCTACATAGTAATCAAAACATAGATCAAACAATATGCAATCTGGCAACTGAAATATATGGCAATAATGCATTACCAAAACATATTTACTGTGTCAAGTGACATTTTTCAACATTCCTAATGTTATAAGCTGTCTACTATATAAAAACCCTGTCCAGCATGTACCTATACAATACTAGTCACATTATGAACCAGGTTACATTGTCAACAAATTAAGAAAAAAAAAAAAGGAACAATTTAGGACATTGCAGATTATTGACATCTATTTATGACATGTCAAAGCCTACATCCCATTCAAATCAACAGCACTTTACCTAAAACTTTTAAAAATTTGTAGGTACTGCACAGATAATCCAATAATACAAGAAAGCATCCTTATTCTCTGTTAGCCTAATTCATACAAATTGATCAACTAAAAAAATGTACTCAAAAGTAATCTTACACTTATACAGCATAGTTGAAAAGTTTGTCATATGGTATATGTGTGGGAAAAATAGAATATTGCCCACGGATACGAAAAAGCATTACTATATCTAAATGTAATGTAAAAGTGATGATGGTACTATAAGTAATATATCTCAAATGTTATTTGTATGTCTGTTGCATAACAATTTCAAGTATGATACCTAATGTACTATTTGGCAACTGCTAATATCTTCAGCATTGACAATTATTAAAACCCCAGTACATAAATGGTTCTAATTTTCATAATTAGTATAACTAAATTTGTCTGTGCATTGTTGAGGAACGTTATTACTGACATAACTTAATAACCTTAATAACTTCCAATTACCTATGGCAGTACTAATTAACTAAATATCTCAATTTGAAAAAAAAAGACAATACTACAGTGCAAATAACTCTGGTTTATATTATGTACAGAACTTTTAACCCAATAAAAATAACATATGAGAATTGAATGAATTCAATGACACTACACGCAGACTTGTAATTAGCAATGCTTACTGTACATGGTAAATAATCTTGAGAATTACACAAGTTTGAACTAACCCCAATGACAGAGAAGAAAGATAATGTCCTTGATCACTCCCTCTTTCTATTGCACACCTTCCACTTAATCAAAGCTGCCTCCAAAACTCCTGAATTAATTTCTTTCACTGTCTTTACCAACTTTAACCCTAGAAAAATTAACAATTTAAAAGCAACAGTAATGACTTGACACTGTAATGTTAGTAAAAGAAAACAGTAACATTATGATACACGATTAATATATTTCAGTAACATTATGATACATGATTAATATATTTCAGTAACATTATGATACATGATTAATATATTTTATTAACTAATGTTATATGCATTTATGAAAATAACTGTTGGTGCAAATCACTCATATTTATCTGTAACCACTTTATCTGCCAGTGGGAACCAAGGTACTATTTAAAATACTCCAAATGAGTGAACTACACCAGTAAGAAATTTCTAAAATCCATAAACCATATGATAAGACAAGAAAAATACATGGCTCGTGTACTTTAATTCAATATCATTCACAAAATAGGTATGCTATAAAGGAAAAAGATATAACAAGATCAATTATCATATACAGGGATGCATCCTAATCTAAGCCCCTGGTTCTTACCTGGCTAAACCACACTGACACATCAAGACATTACTTTACTAACATAACCTTGGATGTCAGGTCCTTAACTGGTGGCCCTTCTGGTCTTCTAAACATGAAATACCTCAGCTAAAGTAACATAAATAATAGAAGTGAAATACTACATAAATTCATTAAAACCTATAATTGTACACTGGGTCCTAACTGGTAGGGGGGACACTACACACAACATGCTACTTTAAGGTTGGAGGGTACCTCCTGTCACAATCCAGTGGCAGAACTAGGTCATTATAGGCTCTGGTGCAAATGATTTGAGTGGGCCTCTATCATGAAAAGCAAAATTAATTGTCATTTAATGATGATACTAGAGTATGGATAAGATAAAAACTACTACTACTCCTATGATCATCATTATCATTTATATTTTAATTATTTCTATTCCCTAAACATATTGACATATATATTACAAAATCAATCTACTACAACATTATGATGGGGCCAATCACAGCTGGGGGGCCCTGGTGCATTGCACCTCCTGCACCCCCATAGTTCCACTGTCACAACCCCATTACCTTAATTAAGTTAGGAGAGGCATTTATTGGTGGAAGTGATTACAGTAATAGTCTTCAGAATAGATAATGGTTTAAAGAGTTGATTTTGCATACAAAATGAATCAAAGTTTGAGCCCTGTCATCTGTACTATTACTCATAAAACAGTCAATATTACATATATTTGGGTACTTTAGCATAAGAATTAAAATTTTAAAACAGCATCGCTGGTCACACTATAAGCACCTATCACCTTCTATGTAAAGTCAGCCAACAAACAACTGGTGTAGTTTCTTAATTCACTGTTCATTGCGGAAATACTGCCGTATGCAGGTGCCAGATTATTTACTTATAAATATTTCCTTTCAAAGGTGCTACTTGAAACAAATTAGAATTGAGTATATTTATTTAATATATCAGTTATTTTGCAAAGTAATTAAAATATATACCCACAGGTCCACAAATTCTAATTTTATTCTCAACTAAGGCATCATGGCAGCAATGGCATAAGCATTTGGAAAGTTGGCTTTGATGTCACTCAAGTCATGACCCAACGTATCGTACTGTACTCGGCTATCGTTAGTTCAACACCTACTGCTGATAAATAATCCATTAAGGCTGTCAATATTCTTCAATAGCAAACTGTAATTAAACTAATTTTGTCCTTTGATCAGTAAAATAACTTGCATAACACATTTAGTAGGCCTAAATTTGACTTATGGTTTGGACACCTGATTAGCCTAGGTCTAGTTTCAGTAGCTTACTCTCTTGGATACGTAATGTGAATGAATATTTACATCAATATCATCTATTCTACATTAATCTGCTAAATTTGATTATTCCTGTCATTCCTTTTTATAGTCCGTGTTCTCCTTTTTTCTTATCCATTTCATTATTGCTAGACATAATTTAAGCAGACCTAGCTATCTCATGTCAAAAAGCAATCATAAGAAACCAAACAAATACAATTTAGTCTTTTTTAAATCTTATTCCTTGCATGTCATCCTGCTACATTAGCATGTTGGAAAGCTGTGAGAGTCAAAGCTGACTAATACATTAACACAAAAGGCTTACTTTCATAAAAACATTCTTGGGTTAATCTTACTATAGCTATTCATTTCTTCTAAGTAGAAATGAATTAAAAGCAGTTTCACATGTATGCCCAGACGTACTGCCATAAGCATATTATATATATGTAGTTGAAAGAATAGGAAATATGAAAGGTGACTTTCTTGTTTAAGTCTATTTCAGATTTTTTTTTTTTTACAATAAAAACCTACTGCTGTAATTAGGGGTTGTTCTTTGACAGCTGCAACAATCATACTGTCTAGCTCTATTATGGTACTTTGAGAGTTGCACTTCTACACCTATTTTCTAAACTTTGCTGTTCTCTATGTATGATTCTCTTCGGTATATTAAGCCTTCTTGATGTCTCTCCAACAGGAACTTGCACCAAATGCAGTGCACTAATTGTCTCTCACTGAACAGGGGATGTTTCTTTGACCAATAAATGACACATTGACATTTGATTCCCACGCACATCACATAAAAAACAATAGTGAGGTTATGGGGTTCACACTGTTAAGGTGATTTTTTTTCTTAATATTTGATAGCATTTTGTGTTTCCAGTGTTTTCAATAAAATTCAATAAACAGAAACATTCAGCTACCATCAACTTCATACTGAATGATAATATAAGGACTGTTAATGCAACCCTACTAGTGATAGGTGTTTCCTATCTACTTAGTAATGTATGTCAGTGGTTGTGATATGACTTTTTTTTTTTTTTTATCAGTTTCATTCATGTCAATTTTTATGTGGAAAACAGTTTTACTTAATTACATAACACAATACTCTAAAGATATTGGTGACTGATTTCAACATCAGTACATAAGATTTCTTCCAGTATGAAACTATATATATATATATATATATATATATATATATATATATATATATTTATTATATATATATATATATATATTATATATATATATATATATATATATATATATATATAGTATATATATATATATATATATATATATATATATATATATATATATATATATATATATATATATATCTAATAAAAGGAGCCCATAAAAAATACCAAAATATAGAGAATAGTACTATATTTATTTCAGAGACTGCTGTCTCTCTTTTCAGGTATAATATATGAATATATATATATATATATATATGTATATATATATATATATATATATATATATATAACTTTTTTTAAAATATAGAGAAAGACATAGCAGAGAGGAATCAACAGATAGAGATAGAGAGAGACAGGGTGAGAGAGAGAGAGAGAAGGAGGAGAGGGAGGAAGAGAGATAGGAGAGAGAGAGAGAGAGAGAGAGAGAGCGAGACGAGAGAGAGAGAGAGAGAGAGAGGAGACGAGAGAGAGAGAGAGAGAGAGAGAGAGAGTGACCATGACAGGCTTATAAGATTATAATTACCAAATATTTGAAATGACAATTTGTATATTTAAATATTAGAGGATGGTAATCCATTATATAAGGCCTTTATAAAGTCTTTGTGTATCCACCTTTTCACTATAACACTTAAATTTAATTGCTAATACTGGCACAAATAAACTAACAAGAGGGGCTCTCAAGTTAGTTTCTGATGAATAACCTGAATAAAAAAATAATTTTCAAATTACAAAAGAACACCCAAGCATTCATTCTACTGAGGTAGGTAGCCCCAAATGCTATGTACCTTAAAGGCTACCTGCCTTAGTATATAATGTTTTAAAATCATAGTATATTTATATTTTTTTTTTATTCAATATTCATCACACTAGAGAAGTGCTCAGTGTATGTGTGCATATAGCTAGGCCTATGTATATTGGTATCTACACATGTACTTTATGCACAGGCCTATAATAAACTAATTGAATGTTTAATTATATGTATGATATATATATATTATGTATAATGAATAACTTGATCACGAAGTATATAAAACGTGATGCTATGTAAAAATAAAGGTTTTGTGCCACGAAGGAAAAAATGAAAAAGCGAGATAGCCAATACTTTCAGTCCTGTTCGGACCCTTTACTATATGTATATATATATATATATTATATATATATATATATATATATATATATATATAGCCCTATATAGTTATACAAATATGTATGTATGTGTAGTTGTATATGTGTGCGTGTGTGGGTGGGTGTGTATGTGTAAACAAAGAATTCCTACGTAATCCTACGAGTATTTTACAAGGACCTTTCTCAAGAGATAGGCTTATGAAGTTGAATTAATTGCTAGCCAACTCTTAAATATTAGGAAAAAATAACCAATTAATGTTCCAAAAGATTAGTGACAAACATTCGCCAGTCATGTGTCAAATCTTAGAACGACTGCACCTGTTAAAAACATTCGGCCCCTCCCCCAGAAGCCCCACCCCCCACCTCTATTATTAGAAACGTTTTCTTTACATTTTGGATTTCGTCTAACTTTGATTACATTTCACGGCTCATTTCATTCAAACTAAAGAAAACTGAAGCTGTCAGTCTACTTGGAAGCACACGAGAGGCGAAATGAATGGCTAGAATAGTTCAAGTTTCAAACTTGGCGGGAGAGAACGAGTGGGGAAGACGGGGGTGAGGGGGGGAAATCCAATATGGCGACGGCGCAGGGATCTCCCGTGCTCCCCCAGCCTCGCCTTCTTCCTGTCTATCTGCACTTACCGTTTCTTCCTCCTTTTCCATGCCCGTGGGCATCTGGGGCACCGTTCTGTTGATGGCATTGTAATCGGCGAAGTCGGGAATGTCCTCTTGCATGTACACGGGGATAGGTTTGGAGGCATCGAGCTGCCTGGCGCGGAACTTGCTCATCTTGGCACAGCACAAACATTGATAGCCAACTCCTAGAGTTACCCCCACTTCACTTTTTCACCATATTTCACTAATGCGGGGGGGCTTAGCGGGCCACAGCCCACCACAAAATGGGGGGAAACACCCCTAGGAACCGCTCATGTTGATAATTTCCTCTTTCGAACACACACAAGGGGTCACCGAAAGGAAAATGACGGGATTTCAAGCAAGTTGGAACCGCAATACGATCATGGCGGTTCTTCACACTCACTCACTCACCCGCACACGCTCTGCGCGCCACAACCATCCACACTACACCAGCGCCATCACTCGACCCACATCCACACCAACTCCTCCTCCTCCGCCAACTCCAAAAGCCTCTAGCCGTACCTAGACCACTCTTACACTAGCAACCACGAGGACAACCTTAGGTAGGTATCGCTACGGAGGTGCTGCACGCAAATTAGTGATCTTTTTTCTCTCTTTCTCTCTCTGCAACGCGAGTAGTCATCTGTTTCCCCAACCGGTACGATGAGTTTTTTCAACTTTGTACTGAAATTATATTACAAAGCTGAACACCACAAGGAAATTCTTTTACTAATCTGACAGGATTTTCCAGTTTTCTTGCTTAAACTGATGAAAGGAATGTTAAATTAATTTATAAAAAGTCCAGATACAATTACACAACAATTCTTGTAATTTCAATATAAATTATAATCTTTTAATTGTATCGAGAATTTAGGAGTTTTGACAAGTCACAATTTGTTATTCTCATTATTCATTCGTCGACCCTGAACAAGTGCTAAGCACTCGGCTCATGTTAGATACTAATGAGGATAAATCTTGCATAGCGTAATAAACCCGTTTCTCACTTCTTTTAAAAAAGATTATCTCACGTTTGCTGAGTTTCATTGGCATTAAGCTCAGGTGATATATGCGGTAATTATATATATATATATATATATATATATATATATATATATATATATATATATATATATATATATATATATATATATATATATATATATATATATTATATATATATATATATATATATATATATATATGTGTGTGTGTGTGTGTGTGTGTGGTGTGTTTGGCGGGGGCTCGGGTTCGGGGTAGGGAATATAAATGGAGAGGAATTTTGCTGGGCTTCATTTCATAAGCGATTTCAAATACGCAATGGGAAAAGGGAGGTGATAACAATTAACATTACGCTCTGATGAAATGCATAAAATCCATTGTAACGACCAGCTAAAAGAGCTTTATCGGAGTGTTGGCGTAATGGCCATAGATTAAAAGAAATTGATTGCTTAATAAGTGCAATACATATCTGATTATTTTGATGTAAGTTTTATAACTAAAGTAAATGATGAGTACGGCGCAGGAATTTGAAGGTTGCAAATATACACTGTATTCAGACTTATGAATAATACAGAGAACGGGCAAGAATGACTTATTTGCTTTGTTTGTATAATCTAGCGTGAGAAGTGCAACTAGGAAATAAGCCGTCGTAGAGTCTAAGAGAAGGGCAGAGACAGCTCTTATTGCACTGGTATTGCGATGACGTCTTCATTCGAATTGTTCGTAAAGTGACACGAGAGTAAATACAGGAGATCTCAAAAAAAAAAAAGACTTTCCATTAGATCAACTTGTAAATCATGTACAAAACCTAATGTTTATTTTTAAAAACTAAGTTTATGGTATGCAGTATTTGATCTGTGCACTCATTTAAATGAATTCAGTATGTTAAATGTTTTAAAATGAATGTGAAGACTTATAAATGATAAAGGAAAAAGAAATATATAAGAAAATGTATCACAAAGTCTGCAAAATCCTATCCTCCTGCTGTCTGGAAAGAACCAGGAGTTATCGAAAAGAGAGGTAGAAAAACTATTGACCTGGTTTATTGAGGTGAAGGAATCGGGCGGATATATTGCAAGATAGACTTGGATTAGACCAGCCTTTCCCAGATACTTTTGTAGAATCAATGCTTGTCTCGTACTTGATATATATATACGCCCCCTTCCGATGCAACAATGGTTTCTACATCTCAGCCGTAACGAAATCGTAGCATGCGGATGCAAGCGCGCTACAGTGTCCAGACAGACACATTTTCGAACCTCCATGCACAGACGAGGCATGAGAATCAAATTATTGATTGGTTGAAATGTCTGTTATCGGAACAGCATGCACAAAGCATGATAGTTTCACTCACTGTACAGGATATGCTTTGTGACCACGCAAATGTAGGCAAATTTTAAACAGATGAAAGATGTCCGAGTTGATATATAGAAATGGGAAAGGAGTATATATCACAAAACAACCAGTGAATACAACAGACTTCATAGCTCATTTTACAGTACGCAGAAATATTGCATAGTTTTTTATGCATCTGCTATACGTATAATTAGAGATCAGGTGACTATGAAGTCTATATATTACATAATACACACACACACACACACACACACACACACACATATATATATATATATATATTATATATATATATATATATATATATAATTTATCGTAACAAACAAAGGCCTGTGAATCTGGCCTAGTGATGCTATCTTCTAGTTCCGGACCCGATTCAGCAAAATACACCTTCTTTTAATTTGTATTGTAAAAAATAACGACGCTCATATTAATTAATAATGAAACAAAATTTTGTATATTGCAGTCTCGTTGTGTGGAAGTGTTAAATGGGAACATTTGTTTTAATTATTTTATTACAGTATTTTTACTTGCCAACTTAAGCTGTTGTAGTTATTTAACTTTCATATTTATATGATGTGATTAACCGCATGTAAAATGTCTAAAAACTAATATAAAGTAACTTAAAAATGTCACATTTTATTGCATTAGGCACCTTTCAGACAGGGTCCATGGGTCATGGTACTCTTGCAAATAGTGGTAAATGGATTAAAAAATTTTGCGAACCTCCAATTTGAATAGCGACCAATATTTATCTAAATACTGTAATTTTTGTAGTTTTAAAAACCGTTAACTAAATAGTAATTTGACTTTACTTTAAGTTCTGTATTGAAAATAGCGTTAACCTTCAGAACTAAGGCCGCATATGTTTTCTCGAGTAACATAGCTGGCAGAGTCAACTGGGACGCTGCCATATGATGATCATCGCAATATGTAAAGAAAAGTTATTTTGGAAATCATGAATTACAGTAAGAAAGTAACTTCGAGAAAAGTTGAAAGAAATTGTATTTAATAATATGGTCATGTTATTTACAAGTCACTCATTCAACATTGTGCAGTTATCAGGTAAAATAAAGGAGTAATTATCGATTTAAACGGCTCCACACCCTAGACCAAGCATCAAATGTCTGATTTTTCATTTCACTTGAAATACATTTCATAATACCGCGTAAATAGGGTACAAGGTCTGGAAGGTACTGATTTTCAGTGATGCAATACTATTATAATTTGATTGAAAGATTTATGGGCTTTCATTACTTATTTGAACAGAAGTGGTATAGATTGTGGAAAAGTTTAAAGATATCAGCATCCATTAATATGTATCATTACTATTATTTCTGATTTCTTGGGAAAAAATGAGTACGTCCTTTGATATTGTGTTTCAAAGTAAAATTTCAGACGCAGTACGAGAACATCAACCAAACTTCATGTCCTTGGCAGGTGGGTGTTGACAGGCGTATGATAATTACGGTATGTCGTGTTGTTATAGTTATCAAACGTAAATTTTAATTTTTATCCATTCACAAAGTTTTTTAATGCCTATAAAACTTACCAGTAAAAATTCAAGATTAAGTTGACCTTTGAGACAACTGCAAAAATTGTCCTAATTCCGTAACTGGTATCTTAGCGGCCATTGACTTAATCCTTCTTGCCTACGGTATTAGCAATGGAAACTTTAATAGGAATCGTATTTTAACATTTCAACTTAAAAGTAGGAAATGACAGACATGCATGCGTAAGTTGCGTTAACAGTGATGTAAAATACAGCAAGTCCATTAATCAATGTAGCAGAGATGTCTTGAATATTTATGAAAGAGTAAGTTTTTCTGTATATGAATAGCGCCTGGAGCAAAATTGTTAATATTGCATTGATTAACACGTGCTTGCATTTTAGAAAGAAGCCCAGCCAACACATCTTCGCCACTTTCTGGAGTTGGTACAACTTTTTCATAATCGTCAACTTTGCAGTTACGGCGGATGACAAAGAGAATTTTCATTTTCCGTCCCTGCTAACCACCCCCCTCCCCACCCCCCGCTCTATCCCCACCACTCCCCAGGAAAGGAGCCCCACCCACCTATGCTACGGCTTCAAACCCCACCCACCACCCCCCCCCCAGACCCCCCCCCTCCATACACCCAACACCACAGACATGTCCCTCCAAACTTCATGGCTAAAACCTAATCGATGTAACATGTCTGTTGCCTTATCATAATCGATACAAGGCTGGATTTTATTACGCAATGCTACTCTGGTACTACCGGGGCAGAAATTGGATAATAGATTTTAATTATATATATATATATATATATATATATATATATCTATATATATATATACGTATATATATATATATATACTGGAATATAGTTCATGCCAGAGGCCGAGCGCTGGGACTTATGAGGTCATTCAAGGAAATTGACAGTAAGAGGGCTTAAATTAAAAGTGTAGCAGGAGGAAAACTTCGCAGTTGTACTATGAAACAATTGGTAGGAGAAGGTAGAAAGTAACTATGAACGGAGGTAGAGTAAAAGGAACGAATGGAGGTTGCTGCTCTGGAACGAAAGGATGCTTCAAAGACTAAGTAATGCCTATAGTGCACTACGCGAGGTGCACTGACAGCACTACCTCCATACGGGGAATATTTCACATAAGGGTAGTGATCAGCTTGTAACATTCCGGTTTATCAACAAGTCCTTGGAAGTGAGGCTGCGAGTCCATGTCATTTTACTGGGACATAAGTAGACTCTGGTACCCATTTATTGCTGAGAAGACTGGCAATTCCCATTCCCCATGAACAGCGTCTAGTCGGTGCACACCCAGCATCTTATATAATCCATTTTACAGTGGATGGAGTTCTTCAGCAGATCAAGTTCTTCACGCGGCTCGACTTCACGGCGACTGGTTTACCTAAAATAGGGTCATGAGTCGGTATGGGATCATTAAATGCATAGGTGTATGAAAAGGAGGGAGCAGTGCATGTTTGGTTGTATGAAGAGAAGGATTCAGTAAAAAAAAAAAAAAAAAAGAGAGAAAAAAAAAAAGGTAAGCAAGGGGAATAGAGGAAGCACTGGGAGAAGAAGGTTGGAAGTAATGAAAATGGAGAGGTGAATGTAAGAAATTACTCTTGTGACTCGAAAGGACGCTGATCCCGGACATGAATGAATGCAAAAGAAAATGATAAGTAAATAGATCTGCATGCTTGAAAAAAAGGGGCGTGAGATACAAAATTCAATAGTGAGCGCTTTCACGTTCATTCGCGCATCGTCACGGCACAAATCTCTGTATGGAAAATAGAGTGTAGACCCATGTTGACAGGATAAGTGCGAAGCGTTAAATGGCGGGGATTTAAAGTGACGTAGATCTGACTTATGTGGATGAGTGGAATTCACTGGCATAAGCTACACGTAAGAACGGCAGCTGACAGCGTTAATAATGGAGTCAAAAGGAAACCATTGGATTATAAATGAGATGCAGCAGTGTGCTGGTGATGATACTCACCTTTGCTAGGTTTGTGGATCACCCTCGGCCTACCGCCTGCCAGTTCACCATTCTGGGAATGGATACTGGCATCTGCTGGGGTCGAGAAAAGAGTTTGGCATCAGGAATATATATATATATATATATATATATATATATATATATATATATATATATTGTGTGTGTGTGTGTGTGTGTGTGTGTGTGTGTGTGTGTGTTTGATTTTAAATCACGAAGAAGTAAAATAAGTGATGATTATACGAACAAAGTTACAGCCACGAAATTACTTTTCTTAGCATCTCCAGTGTTTCAATTTTCCTTCGTGGCTGTAATTTTGTTCATTATATATATATATATATATATATATATATATATATATATATATATATATATGTGTGTGTGTGTGTGTGTGTGTGTGTGTGTGCGCGCGCTCGTATACGTGTGAAAAGAGGACATCAGCCTAATGCGACATCGCTGACCGTGTTATTGAAGGAAGCTCAGCATCGTTAATCGAACAATTCACACCGATGCGCCAAGACGGCGATTATCCCTTGTTTCTAGCGCTGGGTTCAGCTCGTCTGGAGGGATTCTTGTACCTGGAGATTAAATTTGCATTTAGACGACGAATTTCGAGAACATTTGCCATCAGTGTCTCAATCACTGTGATTAAAAGCCAAAAGGGGCAGGTCAAATTGTAATTCACTTGTTAAGCTTACATGAGCATAAACGATGATTCCACATCTCCCCCTTCCCCCCCCCCCACCCACCCACCACTCAACGCCCCACCCTCTCCCCCTGAGAAAAGACTGATTCAGTTATAGTTTGCGTGAGGGCGCGCCTTGCCAGGATACGAGATACGTTCTCTCTCTCTCTCTCTCTCTCTCTATGTATATATATATTATATATATATATATATATATATATATATATATATATATATATATATATGTGTGTGTGTGTGTGTGCATGTGTGTGTGTACGTACATACATGCACACCCGCTTTACCTCGAGTTTTCTAGTCGATCCATTGTGCCTCTGTTAACCTATACAGTGAACTATGTGTGCCTGGTAGTCAGTCGACTGCGCTGGGCTGCAGCCACGGCGGAGAACTGTATAGGGCAGGTACTTCATCCCTAAAGGAACTGTTGTAGACCGGAAGGGCAGCACTACGTAGGCACTCTCTTAAAGGGGTGTCTCCAAGCGCTACATTCACGGATTTTGCAATAATGCTACGGAAAGAATAAATGCTGACGCTACTTTCATTTGTTTCCGCTCATGATATTGACGTGAGAACTTCCTAGTGTGTCCCTCAGCACGCATTTGTCGGCGACTAATGGAATCAACATTTCTTATTCGCACAGGAAACACCCAGACGCACACGCTTATTAAAACATAAAAATGGATGCAGAGAAAACACTAGGCAGTTCTCACGTCAATATTATTAGAGGAAACAAATAAAAGTAGCGCCACCATTATTCCAAATTCCAAACTCCACGAATGGTGCGACTAACTAGCGCTTGGAGAGGAAGATGTGTAGTACTACATTGCTACGGAATTATTCTCAGATTGTTTCCTGTTTTCCAATAACTCTCGAAGCTATGTTATAATATGAGTGGACATAGCCAAAACTAAAATATTGGAATTGCACTTCTGCTCTCCCGTTACTTTCTGGCAAATCCTTTTTCCTGGCATATTTGATTTTTGGCTGTTGAACAGCCGTATATTTCTGTTGAAATGGTTACATCCCCGTAATATTTTTTCTACTGTCTGTATCCATACTTTTGACATTTCGTACTGTATTTTTCGTTATAGTCTCCATGCATTTACTGTTGGATATTATATATATATATATATATATATAGATATATATATTGTGAATAAACGCTTCAAGAAGAGGTCCATTGGAGAGGAAATAGTTGGGAATATCACTTAGTGCATCTTTTATTTTTCTTTGTGGAATACAAATGTATATCTTCGTGTGCAATACACACACACACACACACACACACACACACACACATATATATATATATATATATATATATATATATATATATATATATTTGTGGGTGTGTTTGTAAAAGTTGCAGGAAATCTTTTCAAACTGACGCTATTGAAAATGATAGCAGCTTGGAAAACACATGATTTTCACCTATACTTTCTACTTTACCCTACATAAATAACACAGGAAATTCGTTGTTAGTGTCTGGATCATTGTGGTTAATTCAAGCAAACAGTTCTTGCGTTGAATATATTAGTTACTTCCTGAATTGTATGTATAAAGTGACTTTCATTTTCAGGTTGGTTTTGATAATTAATTTTGAGCAATATATATATATATATATATATATATATATATATATATATATGTGTGTGTTGTGTGTGTGTGTGCGTGTGTGTGTGTGTGTGTGTGTGTGTGTGTGTGTGTGTGACGACTTTGCGAGCGCTGAACGCACATCTGGATTTTACGTATCAACACTAGTCTCAATTAGACTTACTCAGTCGAGATGAAATGAAATCGGAAGTGAACATCTGACGTAAGAAGTTGCAGATAAGAAAGGGGGAGACGTAAAAAGTGTAAAATTTGCCTTCTTGTGTCCGAGGATGACATGAGAGAGAGAGAAAGAGTGAGCTATCGTCCGTTTCGATGGCTGCTTTCCAGGTAAGCCGGAACAGATGAGTCGATAGCTCAGGATTCCAATTGCTTATAGGCGGCAACTCGACTCTGCGTACTTTCGCATTTTGAAACAGCTTCACGCTATCGTTTTTGTCCTCGCCCACACTGCCTACTCCAAATTAGTATTTCGGAAGGCTCGCTCGTGTTGTGGAAAACGAGGGAACTTAGGACTTTAGTTTACTGTCTGAAAAACTAATTGTGTAAGCATGTTGCTTCGGCCAGTTTGGCGTAAAGTACAACCACGAAACTCGGAGAATGGTAGAAGACATGGGCATAAAAGTCGATGTCTTTGAAAAATAGTTCTTTCGTTTTACGAAAAAAAAAAAATAATAATAAATAACTAGCCCCTCCTCACGGGTTGGTCTTTCAAATATGGCAAACAATTTTCGTCCCTAAGTCGCGAGTTCTGAAGGCGCAGTTTAGCTGAGAGAGACGTGCATTTCGTCCACAGTCGGAGTACTTTATACGTCGCAGGTTGTGTTATTATGCACGGGGATTTCGATGTGTGATGCGTAGTCACTTTACGTGGTTGTGAGCCTTTTCCTAGTGTGGCTAATGGAGAGAGAGAGAGAGAGACCAGTTGCTTGAGGCGCCAAAGCCTTCACGGAAGCCCTATACCGGTCCGCTGGTCCCCTCCACAGAGGCCTCAAGTTAGCATCCTATTGGCCTGTGCGTGTGTGTGTGTGTGTGTGCGTGTGTGTGAACTTCCACACTACCGTTATTTTCATAAGCAACCACAGCAGATTAGAAAAACTATAAATTTTAAGAATTATGTTAGTGCTTATGAGCCTTAAGTCGTTACCTGAGGGGGTGGCTTCATTGAGAAACAAAGCGATAGTCACTGCACGTTTCTGCATGAGTTATCGATATTCAATCTGGCAAGGCAGGTATCGTGGCCTCAGGCAGAAACCAGTTTATATGCATCGCGTGCATCGCGGCATACACTCTTGCCACAGTCAAAGGTGAAATCCTTGTTTTCGAAATCACCGCAGATTCAGTGATGTTCCATAGTAGTCTCATCGATGGTCCTCCTGCACTGTATACTACAGTTCACGCTAATCGTGTAAACTTCCTCATGTTTTTTATATATGATTCAGGTTTTTCATGTCTGGACGTAGACTCATCGGTAAGAATGTACAAACAAATACATTGAACATGGCAAAATTACACGTGAATTGTGCACTTTGTAAATTAAGAGTGGAAGTGGGCTGCAAATTGAAGGAACCTTTCGTTTCATATAACAGGGACGATGTCAGTACATTTACGTCGGGTAGGATACGCCACAGTGATGAAAACATGTGACTACATAGTGCCATTGACTGAATGCACCGATAGAGGATGAATGGGGCCCACCAACTGCTTTGCTCGCTCAGAAAAAAAAAAATCCTTTAATGCGGTTAACCAGCTTCCCTTGTTTATTCATTCGTTTCTTTGAAAAGAGGCAAAATGGTAGTACTTGAAATATGTTATCAAGAAACCCGACTTTTACGGAGACACGCGCGATTGATTGTTGAATTTTTGTAAGATGACGTTACAGCCTTCAAGGTTGCTGACGTCGTCCAGTGGCTTTTACCAGGAATGATCTGAGTTAACTCTGACGTCGTCCAGTGACTGTTGTCTCCCGCAAGCGGTCTCGTGTTATAAAGAAGAAGAAATGGAAGGGAGTTGGGGTAAAAGTAAAGTAGAAATATTGGATTGCATCTAATTTAGAAATATCTGCATTTTTTCGGGGTTAATTTGGTTGCAAATAAGGGATAATAGACGAATGAAAATAAACATCCTGAAGTAACATAAAGTAAAGTTAACCTAAATAATGAGTAACGTAAACAATTAAGGGAATAAAGCTTTGCACCTCGAAAACAGTGTAATTAGGAACCAGGAACCAGGAACCAGGAACCAGTGACGGGTAGTACTATGACGCGTCACTCCTTCGGAACCGAGCGACAGGAAATGCTTGGGTCGAGAAGCGGAGGAAGTTTGGCCGAACGTGTTATCGGCCAGGGATAGTATTTATTATCTGGTTACTTTGATGCGCATAAATCTCAGTCAGGGTTTCTTTAAATTTTGATGACAATATATATAACTTAATATACCTATAGTATCACATCAAGCGTGCATCCGATGTCTAGGCCAGTCCTTTACGACGCTCCTGATTGGCTGTTGATGAGCCAATCACAGAGCTGGAAACTCAGTCTCTCTCGAGAATTCACATAGGCAGGATGTATGTTCCATTTCTCCTGGGGGATACGTCTTTCAGGAGAGGTGGAACATACATCCTGCCTATGCGAACTCTCTCGAGAGACCGAGAGCTTCCAGCCCTGTGATTGGCCTATCAACAGCCAATCAGGAGCGTCGTAAGGGACTGGCCTAGACGTCAAATGCACGGTTGATGTGAATCTACTATAGTTTAATACATACTTTAGGTATGAAAGCTAGGAACAGAATATACAAGAAACTCAAAAGCATTTAAAAATTTATAGTTATTTATTTACAAAATGTATCCAAGTATACATCGACACATACACCCAACGTATGGTTCTCACCCAAGGGGTGTGGATACCCCCTGATCTCAGTAATAGTTGAGTCAATTTCAACTGTTTCTGTTACTGGCCAAATAGCGGTAAAACAATCGCATGTTTGTCATGAATTAACTATTGGACAGATCGTTTATACTGGTTCATCTCATAAAACCAACAAAACCAGTGAAAATATTTTTCGAGCTCTGAAGATAAACACCGACATGGATCAATGTAAAGCATCATGAAAGTAGGGAAAATAGTAACATTATGATAGATAATAAATGTATGCGCCAGGTGAGTAGTTTTGAGTCTAAATTCGACAAGACTTTTCTTTAAGAAATAAACAAAGTTTTCTTTTTATTCAGGACAATTTCTATTCTTCAAGACATAAAGAAATGAATGAAATTTGCTCCCACAAAGTGGGTAAGAGGGGGCTAAATTTCACACAGAGAGAGAGAGAGAATTTGGAAATTCCTCCGTTAAAGTTAAAACTAATGAATATTTTCACCCAGTCATGTAAGAGCACAGTCGAAAGTATAGAAAAAAAATTATAAAAAAAGTAAAAACAGGGAGCAATACCTGTAATTTTGTATTGCCATTTTTCTTCAGTTTATCTCCTTCCAGAATTTACTCTTAATTACTTTTTCCCGTACTTTCATATGCCAAGGAGGTAATATAATAAGGACGTGAGGGTTGCCTAAAAGTATTCAGGGCAGAAAAGTCAGAAGTAGCCAGGAACCAGAAAAGTTCTTTTTCTGGATTCTGGTGGTAATGCAGTGTTGTTTCGGGAAGACTGAAGAAGATGTTCAATTGTTTCGATTTCTCTGTCAGCAAATTGGCAAATTGTCAGTCCTATGTATTACTACATACAGAGTAATGATTTTAAAGGCAAAAGGAAACTGCGAAAAAAATATATTTTAACACTTCATGAAAAGAAGTGAAGTTGATACTCCGGAAGTGTCACAAATGAGGCTTCTAAAAGGGTTTCAGCCACAAGGGAGCGCAAGCAAAATTCCACATTCACCTCTCTCAAATATGGATCGTAGGATCCGTTCTGGTCGCAATGATCGTTAAGGTGAATGGCCTGCCATTTTTCTTATCTCTACTGACGTCCTTCGGGGTTATCCTCTTCCTCTTCGCAGCGCCATTTCGGTGTTCCTCTTGTCCCAGTTCACACGAATCGACTTCCTTTTCTTGGTCACTTTTGGAAATCATCCTCTGACCTGCAGCTCGCGTCTGCTGCCACGGCCACTGAGCGGATAATAATTGAGTACGTAAAACTATACTCTGTTTTTTTTTTTTTCACCTGTCCATCCGCCTGTGGTGTTTGCGCATGGTAACACTGCGTCCCGGGCTTAAATAATATCCTATTTTGAATATTAACGGTGTCATTCGCATACAGTAAATGATTAAAACACTTTTCAGTTGCAAATGTGCACCCAGATATCCTTGTATTTACCTAAAACTTACACATAGCTTAACTATTTAAAGACCGGGACGTAGTGTTACCATGCAAAAACACCACAGGCGGATGGACAGATGGAAAAAAACAGTTATAGTTACGTTTCTATGTATTCAAGAAAAAATCATTACTACCTCATTCTTTAATTATTGTACCGACTAACTTCAAAATAATGTTTGGGAATTTGGAAGCCGAACTCTTCAGAAATACTGAGATTTCAGACTTTCATGAGGAGTCACATTATTAATTTGTGCAAGACTTCATGTATAGGACTGTGTGTTATTTAGACGTGTACTTTATTCCTGTGCTGCAGCTTTTCATGATTTGCTTGGTGTTTATCCATTACTATACGGCGCGTGTTCCTCATTGTTTTTGAAGATTTTCTCTTATACTGTTTTCCCGATCTATAAAGCCCTTTAGTAGACCCACGGTCTAGATCTGGACCGTGAGTAGACCTTAAATTTTCGCACGAACCGCTCGGAAAAGAAATTCGCAAGTCTTGCGCTTTCCTCATTTCATCATTGTGTACACCTTATATTGGCAGTGTGTTTCCTAAATACCAAAAAACAGTATTTCAAAAGGCAAGTTTAACGTTCACCTAAGAAAGATAGTCCATCGATATTACAATTTTGATATTCCTGAAGAGTAAAGTCTCTGGAGTTTTGGGGAACTGCTTCACTGGGGTTCTTACGCCATGTTATTGCTATCTCATTCCCCCCGTTATGTGCGCAACAGATGTTCACTATCGTTATTTTTAGTTTACAACAATAGGAGCCACCTAAGTCTAGACCCGTGTTCTTTTATACATAAGGAAATACAGTCTCAAAGATGGGTAAGTAAAAATAACTTTAACTTTAAAGAAAAGCAACTATTTCCACTTACAGATATCCCCTTTGTATATAATATATATATATTTATATATATATACTATATATATATATATATATATATATATGATAGACACACACATACACACACACACACACACACACACATATATATATATCTATATATATATTATAATATATATATAATAGACAGACACACAAATCTATATACATATTTATATATATATATATATATATATGATATATATATATATATATATATATATATATGGTGCATTGCAAGAATGCTTGACTACCACACAATAATTTATTTTACATAATATACGTGATTTATTGAGCTTTCTATTGAAGTGACATAAGAGATAAAGAAGCAAATGGCAGAGGGTCAAAGATTAATTGCCTCCAAGTAAGACAAGAACGAGAAGTTGGAAGTACGTCATAAGCACGGTCGAGATGCCAACTAGGCATATCTTCTCGGTTATTTATTTATTTATTTATTTTTGTATGTCACTTCGAGCTGCTTTATTGCAAGCTTCTTTTAAGATTAACAGAAAATTAATTTCAATTTTATTACTGGCATTTCCCATAATTGCAGGATGGCTCTATGATTAAATCTACCTCTTGTGGCTTTATCAGCTGGTTGTAACTGAGTCTTGAGCATCATTCACTCTTTATTACACTCTTATTTCTCGTTCTATGTACTCATTTATCATGCGTATTCCGCCTTCTCTTGCTTTAATGTACAGCTTAGTACACTCTTAATGAAGTCTCTGAAAAGGGCGCGGTTTGATGCGCCTCTCCATCGTGGCTAGAGAAGAAACGTTCCTTGGGAGACGAGTCGTGGCTGGACGAAAATAGACACAGACAGACCTACAGTCGAACACACAGACCAAAACGCTCAAGTATACGGACGTACGCTAACATATCCACGATATTCGGTGACAATTGCTTACAAAGAAATCAGAAGATGTAGTAACAGAAGATAAACAGACGGGGAAAAATGATGACAAAGACAAATTACTAGTTGCAAAGATTCTTGGCATTCATCTTTTCTTAGCGACGACGAAGAGTGAAAGAGCGAAGAGAACGCCGCAGACATTAGTACTACAGTGCAGTACAACCCTATTCAAGTAATTGTGGCCTTTGTGTTGATGGCAGAATGATGGTAGGGAGAGGGTGATGAGGACCGGGTAGACAAGGATGCGTTTGTAGATAGATGGTGTAGTGTAGCCAGAAATGAAGGAAAATAAATCCTCTCTCCATTAATGTTAAACTTGTGAAGATATAGGCGCGTGCACACGTATGTCATAATCTGTCGCAGCAGTAGATTTGGGCCTGACGTCTCTGGTAACATCATTACGTTGGAAGGAGGAAAATTCTTCAGTCAGAGAAGAGGGAAGCTTGCGTGCGTGAAGGGGGGCGTGAGGAGACGGGAACGCAGTTGTACAGTTTCCCCAGTAGACAGCTAAGTCACTTTTTCCTTTCTAAGTCAATAAGTGAAAATTTTCCTCCTATCTCTGGGCGATTTTGATTCCGTTGTTACCTGCGTTTATTAAAGGAAAAATGACGGGCGAAGGAAGGGAAGAATGCATACGCCTATAGGCCTACTAGAATCTTATCGAGTAGACTACCAGAGAACACTTGTCACTTCTCGTTCTGCTTAGTTATTACATTTGGATTCCTCTCCAATTTTGTCATTATTTATTCGTTCATTGTTAAATAAAGCCTGCTCCAGACACAACAGTAGCGTGGTTGTTATCAGCCCAGAACATGAAGCGCTACGCACTTAGGGTACGGAGACACCTATTCCTTCGATCGACATTTTGTACGCAACTACACCTGCTACGGATCTCTCTCTCTCTCTCTCTCTCTCTCTCTCTCTCTACACACACACACACACACACACACACACACACACACACACACACACACATATATATATATATATATATATATATATATATATATATATATATATATATATATATAGTGTATGTGCGTTTGTTTTGCGTAAGTAGGCCTAAGCATGTAAATATTATGAACTGCGCTTTTATATATATATATATATATATATATATATATATATATATATATGTATATATATATATATATATATATATATATATATATATATATATACACACATACATACATACATACATACACACATGCACACACACAAGTGCACTGAATGACAGACGATCAATATTATATAGCGCCAATGTGGCCATCTCCATCTAAGCGAGACTGTCGTAGATTTATTAAGTTGAATTTCTTAACAGATTGTGTATGTATCACTTAATTAGTTTTGATAAGCAGTATGGTTGCTGTGGAAAAATTTTAATGCCTCAAAACTAAATAACTTTCAGGTTGGCGCCATAATCATGTATGTTGGCGCCAAAATCACGTGTGTTGGCGCCAATTTCGTGTGCAACTTGTCTGCCAAACCGCGATTAATTCATACTCACTTATAGATCCTAGATTCTAACTTTGCATATGTGTACTTGCAAGAAAGGTCCGTCTTTTGTCCTTTAATCGTTCGTGTAAAGTCACAAGTAAATCCTCACATATTTGCCATTTCCATGTCGCCACTATCGCATCCTGCGGGTATGAAAGCAGGGTGGGTGGGTAGGGGGGGAGTGACCTCTTCCTCTTGTCTCCTTGGACCATCAGTTAAGTTGTGTTAGTATTTACTAAGATTTCATTGTCCAGGGGATGGGGCCGTGTCATCATACTTTTATTAAGACTAGTGGTTAATGGCAGGCACGAACTGATTCGAATTTACGTACCCTTTTTGTTGTTGTGAATAATTGCGTTGTCCTTTAATGTTGATTTGTTGCAATAAATGCAAAATCGTGGTAATAGTCTCATAAGTGCCTTCAATTAAGCATTTTGAATTACTATGTTCTCATCACTATACAACTAAGACGGTGTTTTGAACCGGTTATCTTTTAATACTAGGCAATTAGATATACATATTTATATCAGTTCTTAAATTGGGTTCCTCATGGGAACAATCGGAGACTCATTAATCAAGGATCCTAGCCTTATAGTAGTTCGAAAAATCTCCACGTATTGGAAGCAGCCTTATCCTATAATATTACCTACAGTTTAAGGTAGAGTTGAAATTGATTGTCAATATTCGGTCAAAATTAGTTAAGTAACATCTCTAACTTTTGGGGGTTTTTGTTGCAGAAAAGGGTAAAGTTTAAGGATTAAAATAAGCAAACTGATGAAATATTGAATAAAGTAAAGCTAAAGACGATTAAAATTATATATAACAAGGAAATTCAGTGTCAGTTTAAGTAATGTAATAACAGCATGGAAGAGAAAAGGTATTAAAGTAATACTGTTCCAAGTTAAATAGCTCTGCACCTAACACGAACAATTTAGTGTGGCCGCAACTGTGTTGTGGAGTGAACGCTTAGGAACCAGGAAATACTATAATGACTTTAAGTACTGAATATATGTGGGAAATTATGTTTGCGTGCGTGCAGGAACGCGCATTGTTGGTTATACCGGTTGTTAAGGACATATCATAACACCTGTGGAAAAGCTCCGCGTACATCTGCTAAATTAGGCCGATCCTGAGGGTGCTTTGTTCTCACTCCTGACTTGCTGCTCCTACCCTCATCAGTCAGTAGGTCTTTGTAATAACAAAATAGACCCATAGCAGAAACAACCTGAAGAGTTTGTATTTCCGTTTACTCATTTCAGATTTAAACAAGTACCACACATGCTGGTTCGCTACGACTTTCATTACAATTAGGTTTTACTATGATCATACTAATATTTGATATGTGCGATGCTTTCTAAAGAGTAAATTGTACACACTTTTAAGTCTTAAACTTATTGTATCCTTTCATCTTGTTCAGTCTCATTCAGCTCACTGAACATATCTCTCTTAATGACTTTTCCCATCGGAAGAGACAATTTTTGGTTATGAAATACCATTAGTAATAGATATTGAATTGTGTAACCGATTAAGAGTAGTCAGTGATGACAGAATTTGAGACCAAGAGGGACAGAGAGCGGAGCAATCTTAGCCCGATAAAAAAAATATCTGTGAAATTTATATATATATTTTTAACTTTCTCTTAGTCAAGGAATGCTTCCTGTAAGTGTCCAAATGTCATAGAATGCAGGTAGACGGAAAAAAAAAATTATCTGAATGCACGAAGGATTAGTAATAGTTTCATTCTTATGTTTAATGATATCTACATGATGTCTACTCTAATATACAGACTGAAGGAGGTGACCGCACGTAATCAGAAAGCCTTCTTCCACTTGCTCATTTCGGCATCTTTCCTTCTTCGTCACAGATTCCACCCTCGATCTACCCCTCATTTTCACTGTTTATCTTTTTGCCGATGCGCCATCCTCTATGGCTCCCCTTTTCCTCCCCTCGTACCCTTTCGGGTATTTGTAATTTCAGTAATGTATCCCCTTCGTTTTGTATAACATGGAAAACAAAACCAACTCGGAAAAACTGTACAGAGGTTAATTATGTAAGTACTACATAACTTCCTGACATAACCAGTAATATTGTAAACATAAAGAATTCCATAAAAATACAAAGACAATTTTATATAATTATTTACCTCTATGCAGTAAATTTTCAAGGTCATGGTACTGAGCTGCAAAAACAAAATATATTATTACATCAGCTGCAAAGGTAGTTAATGAAACGCCTGAAACTGTTTCATTAACTATCCTAGTTGTCCGAGGAGCAGATTTTGCTTATTCACATTGAAGGTGAACATCTAACATTCATTCGAGAGCCATGGGGAGCGTGTACCCCCTGACAAACCTTGGTGTACCCCAGGTTGAAAACCCCTGCTCAATGGGGTGCTCCGGAGCAAGACCGCGTCGTGCTGGGTTGCCAGCTTAGTACTAATGCGCGATTATTTGCAGGAAAGACCAAAGGAAGGCAGCCTCCACCAGAGAGTGAAGAGAGGCGAAATCCTCTCGTTGCTGATTGGAAGGAGGCTCTTGGTGTCACTTCCTCAAAAAGGAAAGACGAGCTTCCGTTGTCCATTAGGATAGGAGGCCACAGAATGACTGACTATTTCAATATGCAGTTGTAGAAGCTGGTCCGAATAACTGTGCATTAAGCTACAATTCTTTTAATATCTTATTCGCTCTACCACGGATATCATATATATAATCTGATTATATATATATATATATATATATATATATTATATATATATATATATATATATATATATATATATAAGCTTTGTTATAAATATTTATATCTAGATAAACAAGGATATTACTGTGGACCCTCTATTGATTTCTTAGAAGCACGATACAGTGTTTTTATATTGCATATATATATATATATATATATATATATATATATATATATATATATATATATATATCTATATATATATATATATATATACACACTATATGTATATTAGGGAAGACTCTTGTTGCATCTCTTTGCTTTAGATTTGTTTTTTCTTCATATAATTGTACTACATATCTTCATAAATGCCTATATCATATAACTGCACATTTCTATGAACGCGCGTTTACTTACACATTTAGTTGAGATAACCGATCTTATACTGCTCTTAAAATGTCTTGTAGCCTCTAATGGTTTACATCGTTGAAATGCAAATGGGGTCATCTTTTATTTGTGTATGTATGCTCGTTACAATTCTTAATTCTGATGAGAAAAAAATTAATGTTGAAAATGAAATTCATAGTCCTTGTTATTTGTTGCCCTAACCAAATACAAATTTTAACTGCGAGGTTTTCTAACTACGTAAAATTCAGAGAGAGAGAGAGAGAGAGAGAGAGAGAGAGAGAGAGAGAGAGAGATGAGAGAGAGGAGCTCTCACACCGCCCGAGGACGGTTAATGTTTCTGGAGCAGATAGGTATTCCTGGAAATAAAGCTTGAAGTTTTTTTTTTTTTTTTTTTTTTATGAGGACGACACGAGAAGCAGAACACAACGAGAATTGAATCGACCTTTTCAGAGCAAGGCTGTAAAAATGTCGTTCTGAAATAACGGGGAGGATGAAACGATAATATAATGGTAGGTTGAAAAAATAACGACATTTTACTAACATTAATGATTCCTCATTTTCCTTTTGTGATATATTTAGAAGCGTTTCTATATTTGGTCTCATCCTTTGTCTTCGGTCTAAAACTTAGTTCAGAGGGAAAAACTTAATTTAATACATAAGCCTAATGTAAACATTAGGACGTTTTCTTTTTAGAAAAAAATAAGAGGAAATGAAAAAAAGACATTCTTTTTTATATATTTTAATGTAACGCAGAATTCATCGTAATTTGAGGATATTCTTGTAGTTATTTTAGTGAAATTATCTATGAACAAAAACAGTTACACATTTCGGTGATCAAAAAGCTGTCATTTGGCGTGGAATTTGTCCAGACTGCCTTTCCTTCCGATTCGTAAGATTTCGTTCGACTTGCCACCTTTGCAAATTAGTAATGTGAAGACGCCCAACATATAGTCTTCTTCTTTCTCTACAAGCTTGTCCCTATTTGGGGTCGTTGTAATGGTTCTTCAACACACTCTTCCATTTCCCTCGGTCCAGTGCATCCTCCTCGCTCAATCCTAACTCCATCATATCTCTCTCTTCACACAGTCAACCCATCGCAATTTTGGTTTATCTAACCTTCTCCCACCTGGTAGTCTCATCTCCATCATCTTCCTTATCGTATAGTGATCGTGGTTATTATTAACAGAATGGCCAAGGTTAACTACGATGAGGCATTAAGCTATGTACTGTGGGCCAGAGTGTTGTCTGTTAAGGCATATGCGGATTCATAGAGGCTCCTGCATAATACACTCTTTGGTTCCTCCTGAAGCATTATCTTTCATGTCAAAGAGGGAACGGCTTTTCATTATATTTATTGCTGTTCAGTATGTAATGAACTGAGCTGCAGAGACGCATTGAATAGGAAAATCGTATTCCTTTTGCGCAACTGGATAGAGTGAAATGTAACCAATTCATTCAGAGGAAATAAGGACACTGGATTATGTGAAATTGAGAACAACGTCATTGATTTCGAAATGATCTGTGAACAAAGTATAAAATCTTTAGTTTGTCAATTTCCTTTTGTTTTGTTGAATAACATCTTTCCAGTTCACCATGTCCTTTTAAGGCGTTAGAAAATTCTCCCCGCCTCTCTCTAATTTACTTTTATACAAAGTTAGGTGGTCTACGGTCACAGTGCTCCGCATTTCACTGAATCGGATCTTCAAATCGGAGTTGAAAGTATCTGGATTTTTTTGTAAGGTAAGGAAACAACCTTGCAAAATGCAATGCATTTCACTAAGTTTTTCGTAAAAAAGTTGCAATAATAGGGCAGTCTTGCAACTGGAGAGGTGTAGTTATATTGGAGGAGTTGAGGGATATATAGACAAACCTTCTAATATATATAATATACCATGTTTCCCACTATCGTGTCATAACACTGATGAAGGTGGCAATAGGCCTAAGTAGTGCAATGTCCATACCCCCAAACCCCATAGTGGCACCAGAGTTTAGTACTAACACCGTACCCACACCAGCTTGCAAACAATGTGACAGGAAAGAAAGTGTTTTCAAAAACAACCTATTCGTGTTTTGACTTCGTGAATTTTGGAGCCACAACAATTCCTGACGAAAGCGTTTTATTTATTCATTTATTTACTCTGTTTTTTTCCTTTGTCTTCCAGACTTGTCAGGATTCTGGGATATTTATTCCAGAAAGCTTTGTCTATATCACCGGACCCAAATGGTTCATAGACCTCAAGGTTTACTGCGATTGTTAGTCTCCCCAGGTCAGTTTCCTTTCCTTCACTTTCTCTTTCAGTACACACACATACAATATATATATATATATATATATATATATATATATATATATATATATATATACGTATATGTGTGTGTGTGTGTAATATTATGTGTGTACGTGCTTATTTGCACATGCGATAACATTTCTGTTGTCCGCATGCGTTTGTTCTTTTAGTTCGAAGGTTTATACGTAAACCTGTAATCCATTACTGTTCTGCTTTACGATTTCATGGTTAATAGAGCAGCCAAGAATAACATCAACTTGTTATTATGCAAATAAATGTTATCGTTTCTGAGGCTGAATTAGTTTCAGCATTTGTCTTTTGATCTTCGATGTTCTGAAAAATGAAGGGTTACTGAATTATATATAATTACTTTTCATGAAAAAATTAAATGCTTCGTTTTTTTATTAGTGTACTATTCAAAAGACGCCATTGTACTTTTGAATGTTATTTTACTCTTGCATACAGGGGAAAATTGCACCTCTTAGGTTAGAAACTGAGGATACTGTGTGTGCAATATAAATTTGCACTCATGGCATGGCAATTTCGTCATTCACAAAAGTAATGATCGTATAACACTTTTGGAAGCCGACTTGTCTTTCATTTGTGTCTAACTTTAACATTGATTCCAGAGGAGAAAAACCGTTGTATCCGGCTTAAATATGGAATTCATTGTGTCCTTGTAACTGATGGGGATTGCAAAGGCTGACATTTTACAGATTTAAAACTATCATCCCAGTAGCAAAAGTGATCCTGTTGTAGGGGTGTAAGAATACTACCACCGTAGGTCCTGCGTGTCGTAAAAGGCGACTAAAATGACAGCTGCCTCCTTGCAGTTTTACTTTTTGGTAAAAGGCTAGGCCCACCGCCAATAACTGTGGAAACTGCTGCCTTGCAGTCGTACTTTTTAGTAAAAGGCTAGGCCCACAGCCAATAACTGTGGTTGATGACAGCAAGGGCATGCGGTCGCGGAAACCCCCTTTGCCAGACCTTAAACCATGCCTGATGATATCTTTGTTAGAAGGCACATCAGGTAACCGACCCCTTAATGTAGGATACCGTTCGGAAAGAAGATCCCAGTAGCAAAAGACACCAAAATTGCAAAGCTTTCCGGCTCTTTTAAGCAAAGGTAACCAGGTGTCAAGAAAGACGTAATCATAAGAATGGGGAAAGCAAAATGATGAGTCTTAAAGGTTCCCCCATACACTGAACTCGCAAAAACATTGTGTATGGGCTTCTGAAGGAAAAGTGGGCGGAGTTTCGTGGTTTGAACGATCTCAGCGGGAATCTGTCACGACCGATTGCTGTCAGTGTCATGCTTTCACGAGACAAAGTCTCTGTTCAGACTGAAATCGGTGCGGAGATCGTTCATACTGTCAGAATAGTGTGTGTCGATAACGGCAATCGTTCAGTGTATGGGGCCTTTAGCCAAAACGCAAAGAGACACCTCTATAAAAAAAGGAAAGAGGGTGATGACTGGAATGAGGTATAAAGCAGAAGGATCTAACGGCTTGTCCGTACCGACAACGCTTTCAGGAAATCTCACTTGCGGAAAAAAACCCGGGAATTGTGTGGCAAGGAAGGGTGGAGTGAGAAACCGAATTGGTGTGGACCGACTGATGGAATGCGATAACGGGGGTAGTGATAAGATAAGTCACGATTTCGCTTATCACCGTGGCAGTGCTTTAAGTACACGAGGACTATCTGCGTTTCACACTTTGTGCTTATAATTCGTTTTTTTACGAGTTTTCCAGTGATTTCTGGGCTTGTGAAATAACAAGTTAATTCTGAACGATTAGTGATTGTGTTTGTGATGATTTAAGCATTCACTGACGTTGAAACCAAGCGAAAATGTAAAGATATCGGCAACTTTCATCAGCCTGAAAGACTGGGTACAACAGCACGACTGAATGTTCGGATTCTTCATCTTTTAAATTTTGGACTTCGGAATGTATTTGAATTCCAGGACAAACTTAATTTTGAAGCTTGATTTCCATATCTAGTTTTTGATTGTTATCGAAAAACCCACCCCTTCAAAAAAGCAAAAAATATATATCGTTCTAACGAAATTAATTTAGTTATTTCACCTTGTCTGTATCACGAATTCGGAGGCATGTTTGACATACAGTCACGTGGGTAGGTTTCTATTAGTCACACAAGGAAGTCCGCAATCTGCCATTAGTGGTTCTTGTAAAGTTAATTTCTCTTCTGTGCTCGCTTTGGACAAGTGAATAATGGCGCGGTTGGTTGATAGGTACAATTACTGAACTGGATTAAACAACAACTAATACAGTCTGCTCGAGTAACGGCAACGTCTTAACGGAAAACTTAAACTAGGCCTAACCATGAATTTTTCAGCAAGAGCAAGCCTTTAATTTTGTTAATTGTCTTAAATTTATATAAAGACGCGTAAGTAAGTAATAAAACCATATAGATAAATATACATACAGTTCTGGATATCTCCTGCTACAGTTAGCAACTGTGACAGCAACAATGTCTTCTTATCAGGTAAGATTACAGTGGCAGTTTGTTACACAATCTATCCAATTTAAAAAAAGATGACCTTAAGTACAATGTTGACCTTTAGCTAGGACGCAACTTTTATTCACAGTGCAAGCATCAGTGTGTGTGTGTGTGAGAGAGAGAAAGAACTGGGGTTAGGGTTGGTGTGGTGGGTTTGCGAGAAGTTTGCAATGTGGACGTTAAGACGGAAGTCGTGTGCCTTTCGTTTCTGTATTATGTCCATCTGTTTGTCTGTATGGATAATGGTGAAACTTGGTGAAAACATTCATCGTGACCTTTCAAGAAGAGTAACCTTTGGAAGACGTTGGTCAACTGGCAGACTAGTTTGAATCAAACCGGCCTTATGCCAAGCATGGCGGCTTGCTGGTGTGGTGGCAGGTATTAAAAGGATTAGGTCTTGTCAAGAATTCTGATAAGAACAATCAACTGAAACCTCTTTTTTTTTTTTTTTTTTTTTTTTTTTTTTTTTTTTTTTTTTACTGAAAAACTAAAACAGACATTCCCATATGATGACGCGAGAATTCCAAATTTCAGAAGCCGTGGTGAAAGAGCAAAGAGGTTTAACGTTTTAATTTAAGAAATATTCGACCATAAATATAGGCTAATAAATGGTATACAACGTTCATTTCTCACTCGGGAGTGAGTTCGGGTGCTCGAATGGTTGCTTTAGCTTTTGGGTACGATGAATGGTAGGACCTAGACCACAGCTGTTCTTTAAGATTTGTATTATTACTATTGTATATGCTGATGACCGATGATCAGGGATGGCCCGATTGTGGGTGGGGGCGGTTAGCCCCCCTCAATGCTGATTTTGAGTTAATTAATAATAGACAGTGTTTGTTGTTTAAATACACACCTGTATGGTGTGTGGGCATATGTATATGAGTATGTATGTACACATATATGTACATAAATATGTATCAAATTAAGAATCGATATATAAGAACCAGACCCAAACGCATACTACATAGGCCTATACTAACTTAACTATGAGGAGTTGGTAAAAATAGGCATAAAAACACACCAGTATATATATATATATATATATATATATATATATATATATATATATATATATGTGGGTGTGTGTGTGTCTGATGAATGGAAGGCTTTAAAGCCACTAAACTATGAAATTGAATAGAAAGTTTTCACTGTAATGAATCTTCGTATTATTTATTCATCCCACTGAAATTAACTGTTTTTTGTTTCGTTTCTTCTTCCCCTTCCAGACTGCCACTTTTTTCCCTCTTTTTCAGATTGATAAACTATAATCTTTATTTTCTTTGCATTAGAAAATCGGGGAAAAAAATTGTTGTTGTATAAAAAAAAAGCCATTAAAATCTGTTTCGCAGAAATTACACTACCTATAGGATGTAGATTATATCTAGTTCAATTCAGTCAAATTGTCTTTAACCCCCTTATTACGATCTCGACTCTCGAGATAGACAGGTTTCTTAAAAATAATAAACAATTGGGCTGTAATGACTGACGACAGGTGACAAAGGAGGGAGGAGCATAACAAAACTAAAGAGTTACTTTAAAATTAGTTTATTTACAAGATTTAAATACATAATGTACAGTGAGTCAGGTTTCGGGTGGCAAAAACAAAAACACAAAAATGAAGTTTTCATAATAAAACTAATATTGTAATACTTACCTGAACACCTGAATTAGCCCTGGTCACTGACCAGCCCGAACTATATCCCCACATATTTACCCACTAAGTGGGTAATTTTAACTGTCAGTGTTACCAACGCTGCAGGTAAAATCTAGTCAAATGAGTTACCTGTGTTACCGTTGGCAACGCTGCCGCAAATACTGCCACCAGTGGCCTGTCTCCTCATTCCTCAATTGAATCATTCACTATCAAATTGAAGTGGGGAGGAGGGTGGGAATCATTCAGGTGTTCAGGTAAGTATTACAATATTAGTTTTATTATGAAAACTTCATATTGCAATACACTCCCTGAACACCTGAATTAGCCCGTTATTAACATTTAGTCGGAGGCGGGGTCAATCTCATTCAGCCCGACCTGTCCACAGAACATACGCAGGTAACTCATAAGCAACCTAGCATGTATAAAAGCATGTATCCTCACCTAGTTATCTAAACTCGGAGGTGAGGATGTTTGCAAAGAAAGTACTTCAACATCAGTGTTGTCTAAGGTACTGTCTAAGTCAGAAGTATCTCCCATGTGATAAGCTATACTACTTATTCATGGAGGTAAAAACAAATCTCCTCACCTGGTTGTCCAGCTCAGTAGGTGAGGATGTTTGATGCAAAGAAAGTACTTCAAAGTCAGTGTTGAGTCTAAGGTACTCATACTGGGTCAGAAGTACGTTCCCATGTGAAATAAGCTATAACCTTCCTTATTCATGGGGAGGCCCCCCCCCCCCAAAAAAAAAAAAAAAATCCTCCTCACCTGGTTGGTTCCAGCTCCAGTAAGTGGGAGGATGCTTGCATAGGAAGTACCATACCGTCGGTGTCGAGTCCTAGGTACCGCCTGAGTCTGAAGAACCTCCCATGTGGTATTCTATACCTCTCATGTATGGAGGGGAAATGGTGAACCTCCCATGTGGCTATGTAGCCTCTCATGTATGGAGGAGAAGTTGAGTGTGCAGGACCTTCAGTTCTCTACTACTGCTCACTGATGTAGATGACTTGTGCTGAAGAAGTATAGTTATTCCAACATGACATCGGGATCTGCCTAACCTCAAGGGGCCTAAGGGACAAAACACACTGTCTAAGCTGGACCAACAGAAACACTAGAGTTCAGTTAGGACTATCCCACTGCCTCCCTAAAGAACTTCTAACACCATAAAGTTCATTTAGACTATCACGCCTCCCATAAACTTCTAAACACCCAACAACCTGAAGTTCATTTAGACTATCACTGCTTACCTAAACTTCTAACACCCTAACTCTACTAAGCCAACTATAAAAGTTACCGCAACGACAGGACCCCGAGAGTAACCTCTCTGAAGAAACTGAAATTCCTTAAGGTACGGTGTTGTGAAAAATCACAACTCTCTCTCAAAAAAAAAAACCACCTACACAATCGCCGACAGCGAAAACATTCCTCCTGGAAGCCAAAGGGTAGCCCTCCGCATACTTGCGCCCTTGGATTGACTAAGAACCATTCTTATGAGTGTCCGGATAGCGCTGAGGCAATGATTTCAACAATAGTCCCTCCTCTCCCTTGCCAAGAACATAGCATAATCCTCAGAAATGTAGTCTGGTAATGCAAACCCCCTCGAAACCAAAGTGAAGAGGTTATCAAACAGTCCAGGCTCAGAGAAACACCCATCAACTCTTACCACATTCGCACAGTGTGGCTGTGAAAGGTGTCCTCCAAATACGAGCCTCATGATTCGTAACCCTTAACACACGAATCAATGAAGGAACCCAATAGAGAAAAAAAACCCTCAACTGACTCGTAACCGGAAGTAGGACTCCGACAGAGGAGTTACCCGCTAGCTCATACAGAAAAAGATGCTAGCTTAAGTCATTCCCCAAAAACTGCCCGACTCGCCGAAACCAGACTAACCCTACTTGATGTTTGAGAGATTGCTGGTTTGGTTGAATACAACATATCAAACATTACTTGAATTAACTGAGATACCTCTAGAGCCTGGAATGCGGAAGGATAGAATGGACAAAGTCCACAATCCGTTATACTCGCTTCCTTCGCCGGAGAAACAAAAAAAACACACAACTAGCAACCGAGTCTCTCTTCAAAGGTATCTATCCTCTGTCAGACCTGTCCGGCCACACCGGAACAGGAAAAAAAGGAGAAAAGCCGAACCCCGACAAGAGCAGCACCCAAGAACCCTGAACCTACTACACCCTGGCTGCTCGATACCAAACGACATAAGATCCCATCATATCTGAGCCTACCGATCTGATTGCGCAACGATATACCAAACAAGAAGATGATAAAACTCCTGTGCAAGTCGTACTCGACTGCGCAACCCGCACTCCCCCCAGACATCATGATGTAACCCCTGCTGTCCGACCGTGTCCACCACTCACAAGAGCGAACTGTCTGTCACCAGTTCGCAAAACTTGTAAGAGTTAGTCACTCGACTGGCGGATACCTCACTACCCAGTGACGATAACGTTATGCCTGAGCCGAATATACCTTGGCGATGAACGACCACACATGCGAGTCACTCCCATACTGTTGCGCCAAACATGTACCAACCAAGACGATGACCTAACCTTGAACCAGTCTCAATTTACTGCAAAACTCCGCACTCACCATTGACTATGACACGAGACCAGACGACTACAATAGGCGAGCAACACCCCTAAAGAGCGAAAGTAGTCGCAAAACGCGATCCAACTAAACGCCCCTTTACCAATACGTACTAAACCTAGACTGGAGTCCGGAGCAAGTGAGGGAAAGAAGTACTCCCAGACACGGAATCAAGGTCGAACCCACCTTGAAAACCCCATAAGGACGGAACAGAAAAGCAGCAGGAAAAAGTTGAGAAAATAAGGAGAGAGAAAAGTCACTACGAGTAACCCACAGGAACACCTAGCGCCGACATTTTGTGCAGGTGGGGAGAACCAACTGTGCGGTACAGTGCTCTAATAACGGGTTACGAACTGCGGAACCAATGGGAGCCGCAGAAGGAATTACCAGCTACCCTAAGAAAAGGGGCCCGAGGGCACAAAAAGGTGCTAATTAAGATGCAGACTAACTGCGAACGGCCGTAGCCCCCCCAGCAATTACCGCGGTAAGCACGTTACGTCTCACACTCCTAAGGTATAAATGGGAACGAAGAAGGGAAGAGTTACTACCCTCATGAAAGGAGTGGGTGGTGACAACCGGTATCGATACAGTCAACGATGGCGCAGGTGAATCTCCAATTGCCGTAGCCTCCTCAAGAACTACGGAGGACACATTACGTCTCAAAACAAGTAAGGATGAAAATACGGAGTTAGCGGAACCGCCTTGAAGCATCAACATCAGCAGCCTGAGAATTACAGGACCCGTGGAAGGTGCTACGAAGGCAGCCCCTCCAAATTATTTCCTTAACCCAGAGAGAGAGAGAGAGAGAGAGAGAGATTGAAATCATCTCCAATTTTCAGGATGAAACAATGGAAACTGGCTCTACTGTGATATTGTAAATAAAAAACAGGATGAGCGAGAAGACTCCGAAGCGACATCCGAAGAATGAGCAGCTGAAGAAGGTTGTGTAAAGACATTATAAGTTTTAACAGGAAAAACTGGGCGAGAGAAACTAGACCGACTCTTTTCCTCATGATAATCTGAGAAACATTAGAAAATCAGGAAATTATTCAAGACGTGGTCGTGAATACAGTCCGTATTGAAGCTACCGTTAATTGACTTGCGTTAATCGATTTTACGATGGGGTTAGTATTTGAAATCAGAACTACATTGCAAACCTAAATAAGTCTTGCTATCTCTCGCGCAGCTGGCGTAGGCACATCGTGCATCAGACAGCGAGATTGTAGGGTTTAAAATAAAATTTAGGCCAAAGGCCGAATATTGGGAACTATGAGGTCATTCAGCGCTGAAGGGAAATTGACAGAAAAATGTTAGAAAAGGTGTAACAAGAAGAAAAAACTCTGTTGCACAATGAGTCAATTGCTGGGAGAGGGTGGAAAAACAGCATGAGTAGAGAAAAAAAATGAAATCAGGAAAGTAAGAGAGAGAGAGAAATTGTCAAACAAACCGTTCTAACGTCTCCCAATTCCATAAATTTGCACCCTCTTTCTCAAGTTAAAAGGTAATTATCTTAATGATAATATACTCGTAGTAAAACTGCCGTACAGCTATGAACAACCGAACGAGAACTTGTTGCTAATACGATCGAATCCTATAGCAACATCACTTATTGTATTGATCGGCGTGTGAAAGTAATCGAATCCGATAACAACGTCTGTTTATTGTATTCATCCGCGTGCGACGGTAATTACTGTATTCATGATATAAATGTAGCTGAAGTGATAAGGCAAAATTACGTGCATCAGCAACCTGGAAGAGGTCCCAAGCTTTTGTATGAATTCAAACGCAGCCGTGGTAAAAGAAAGTAATAGCATGAAAGAGCTCGTTTACTGTTGTCACACCGATAAAGATTAATCATGTGTAAGGTTCTAATACCTATGAAAACGAGTGAAAAACGAACGGAATCGCTAAATTTACGCATCTAAGCTGAGGGAAAAAACTAGCTTCTAATGAGACGTATTAGTCAAATTTGGCCTTAAATTACATCGTAAGACGAACAGCATGACTTCGTTTCATAAGTTAAGTATCCAGATACTCAGTTATGGTAACTAGGAACAAAAACATTAGCCGAGACCAAGTGATATGGTTGAATCTGGAGCCAAGGAAATAGACTAGCCGGCATCATTGTCTGTCTAAGCCACGCCTGCTTACAACAGTGCTGTTTTGAAAAGCTTGTGTAATTGTAATTTAATTGAAAAAAAATACATTACATTTCAATTTAATTGAAAATTAATAAATTACATATTTAAAGTAATTAAATTAACTTTATTAGGTCAAATATTAATTTCAGTTGTCACTGTAATTTGATAATACAACTGGTAATTCTTTGTAACTGTAACCTTGACATAAGCACAATGTAATTACTGACGGCCATTAGTCCGTTAAACGTATGAAGACGTCATACAACGAAATCCTTTTAGTATCTGACATCTAATCATATGCCACAAGATACCAGTATTGACTGTTAAATGTCCAACATAGTTGAAAACATGTTTGCTTCAAGAAAACACGTCTTCTTCAAGACGACAACCTGGCCTAAGTAAGAAATAAGTTGTTACGTTAGTTACGCTATCCAAATCAGGACAAGAATGAGGTGGATACGGCGACGCAAACCCTTATTGGTCATCAGCTGATTCCAGAGCGTGAATGACTGCCGAGTTAGTATTTACACTACGCTAATATGATGATACATACAATACAATTAATGCTTTAGTCGGACAGAATCTGATCTTCATTCTGTTCGATTACATTCCTATTGAATTATACTAAGATAGGATTTTCGTTCGTTTCAATTACACCTGTACTGAATTATCCGTAGTCAGAATGCCTGAGCCTAAAGCGTTAGCCACTATAAAAATCAGTCGACCTATATGTAGTACAGCGAATACTTTCGGCTAGGCAAGGCTACTGTACATTCATACGATATATCATCGTGAACAGTAGGCTAGTCGTAGTTAATTTATTCGATTTCTCTACATAACGAATTATCGTACGTCGATATGCGTTGAACAGAGAATTAGTTGATATTAAAAATTACGCTATCGTATAAGTAGAGGAAAGTAACCTTAAAGACGAAAGATAAGTATTTTCAAACTCTTCAGAACCCGACAGACCCGAAACCAGATCTGAACGGCCAACCATGGCCTAAAAGATTCTGACGCAAGGAACTCGAAGCAAGAAACCCCAGAGGCTCTAGGGACATTGTCCCTCTATAATCTCTAATAATAGAAAACCGACCTCGGAAGAAGCCTGCACTTCTCTTCGTAAACACTATTTAGCCTATTATCCCTACTCGTCTATATCTGACCTAAATTTTCATCATCCTGAACTTACAAATCGAGGGGAGGGGAAATCTGCTGCCAACACTGCCTGCTCCGCGCCGGGGGGGCCGGCAGAACCTACCCACTCGGAGGCTTGCGGTTCTCCATTACCCCCAGCACCCGTTAGGGCTGGTTCTGGAACAGGCAAGGGGGCTGAAAAAGAACGATTAGAATCACTATATTCTACTAATATACTATCTCTATTTTGGTTAAAATTATTCGTCAGGCTAGAAATATGCTTAACATACTATATGATAACCTGTCCACTAATTTCTGGAATAACTAACTAATGTTTCGTTGTCTCCTGACCAAGACTAACATCTGTGACTAGTATTGCACTAAACTTTCTGCACGAAATAACGAAAAGAACGTCGATCATGTGGGTGCGGGGTTACTCATCCTACGCTTGAAGGGCGTGCAGAGCCGATGATCACCAACATATCCAGCAGTAGAAGGTAGAAGGCTCGATCGTCAAACTGTAGAGAAGTAGAAGCAGAGGCGTTTGCAGTCGGCGACAACGTTATTTTAGAGCCGATGAGCACCAACATATCCAGCAGTAGAAGGCTCGATCGTCGAGGCGTTTGTAGAAGGCGATGACGTTTATTTCCTAAACTTATCCTTAGCGAGTACAAAGTAGCTATCCAAAGTGAAACGGGAAAATTCGTAGTTTGTAACCAAGATGCGAAAACTCTGAGTGGGGCCTGGGCTAAATGACCAAAAGTTCGCCTGATGTGGGACTGATCCGCACAGCAAGGCGAACAAAAAACAATTGAGGAATGAGGAAGACAGGCCACTGGTGGCAGGTATTTGCGGCAGCGTTGCCAACGGTAACACAGGTACTCATTTGACTAGATTTTACCTGCAGCGTTGGTAACACTGACAGTTAAAATTACCCACTTAGTGGGTAAATATGTGGGATATAGTTCGGGCTGTCAGTGACCAGGGCTAATTCAGGTGTTCAGGGAGTGTATTGCAATATTATAAACTAACAATAATAATGAAAAACCAGTTTAAGAATCAATAAAATCCACCGTTCAATAACAAAGCCAAAATAATGAACAAAATAGGCTGTATAAGGGCAATAACAATCTGTAAATATAATTAATAGAAATAGGCAGCATAATAATTAAAATTAACACTGAAGCGGCATAATGATACTCAGAGCAAAACGGGAACACTTCCTCAAACAATGAGGACAACAGTCCAATACCGGACGAACAAGATAGAGCCGATACGACAACCACCTCGTCCTTGGAGGCAATATGGACATCCTCCTCGAATGCTGGACGATCAAGACAGAGTTGATACAACAACCATCTCGTCCTCAGATACAGTATGGAAGTCCTCCTCGACCACTGGACGAAACACGTCACTGCTGCTGCCCAGTGAGGTCGCTCTCGACGACGAAAAAAACGCCATTGCTGCTGCCCCAGTGAGGTCGCACTCGACACGTCGTCCTCTTGACGACGAAAACACAATAATGCTGGCCAAAGGCTGCCGACCTCCAACTCGAAGACATACTCCATACGAATTAAATAACCAGGTATCCAGTACCTGACGCTGCCTCATGCTGGTACACAGGTAATCATACCTGACTGCCTCTGACTGACTGACTGACTGGTCGTTCTGCCCTCCAGAACCTGACTGGTTGTTCTTCCATCCAGAACTTGACTGACGAAGTTTGACGCCATCCAACAGACGTCAACTCGCCAGCAATTTAAAAACAAAAACAAAGGAGGCAACAATCCACCAAGGGAACAATCGGCAAACGATTGTTCCTAACACCCCTCAATCAGTAGTCCTCGAGCCATCCCTGTCAATGATATATTATTCCTCTTCAATATATGACATTCATATAGCTGGTTATATAATTGATGACAAAAGCTGTCGGTGTTTTTATATATTTAGAAGCTGAATGCCAGCATTAGTTCTTACTCCCAGAGCTGCATATAATGGTTAGCAGCTCACAAAAAACACAGTAATTAACACCCCTTTGTAGGAAACTAAGCTTCCTGCATCTCTACAGAGGGCTCACCAGCAGCGTATCAAACCCCCTCAGGCACGACACCATTGACTTCTATCTTGTCCGCGCTCTCTCACTACCGCGATGTTACTCATTCCTTTCCAATACAATCTCTCACTCCATTCTTCCATTCTGCTTTTAGACTGTCCTCTCCTCCCTCTTCCGAACTGTAATACTCACGCTTCTAGAATACTTTGCTGCTGTGCACCGCGTGGACTTCACCAAACGGGCTGATGCTTGGGGGCTTCCTGCCCCATCCTCTGTATTTGTTTTCACATAACAAAAACAAAATAATATATATATATAGATATATATATATATATGTATATATATATATATATATATATGTAGTATATATATATGTGTGTGCGTGTGTGTATTCATGCTAACTTGAAATAGCACTAAGAGGCTTAAGTGTATTACCGTACTTTGCAAAGCTTCTATTTCAGGTCATGAAGTACAGATTTTGTTTAATAATTTAATTTCTCTCTCTCTCTCTCTCTCTCTCTCTCTGTGTGTGTGTGTGTGTGTGTGTGTGTGTGTTCTGCAGCCTCCGAATTCAAGATACAGTCCCATTCCTACTGTGAAAATCAGATGTCTTTCTAATAACTTTTTTGTAACGAAGGACGTCGTTACAGAAAACTGGCCTTAATGCAAAGGCTGACGGGAAAGGCAGTTGTACTATTCAGCATTTCGTGACGTGAAATGAAAGGCGAGGAAAGAGGGCGGGTAAGCCAAAATTGCGAAAGAGACGGATACAGTGGAAAGTCTTTTGATTTCCTAATAAACCTCTGGCATCCTGTGACGCCTCAGAAACAGATACAGTGAATATTTAGATGTTAGAATGCTATAGCGGAAAAGAGATAAGCAAACCATAGTAGATCTAACAATAATTTAAGGTTTAGACCTAATTGAAGACAAGTTTGGGCGAAGAACACGTTCACTTCTCTTCACTTCTCTACGTTGAGGAGAAGAGAGGAAATAATTTCAGTATGGCAAGTTCTATTCATTTTTCACTCTTTCGAAAGTCTACGGAGACATGAGCGAGCCAATTCTTCTTCTTCTTCTTTCTCTACAAGCTTGTCCCTACTTGGGGTCGCTGTAATAATTCTTCAACACACTCTTCCATCTATATCCTTCGGTCCAGTGCATCCTCCTCCTCGCTCAATCCCAACTCCCTCATATATCTCCTCACACAGCCAATCCATCGCAATTATTTATCATAATTGTCTCTCTTGCGTTGCAAACAGGACTCGTTTTCACTGCTGCTGGAGGCCTAGAAGAAAGTGGAGATGGGGGAGAATCCCTACTTTCCTCGAGCCCCGTAAGCGAATTTCTTTTCGTGAGAGTTGTGTCACAATTTTTTCCATCATATGACGCCTCCTATTCCCTTCAAACTAAAGTCAGAGTAATAATATGTAAATGTGCGGATGTGTAAACATATAGGCATGCGTATATAATATATTTGTAGTCACATGAATCATACTTATATACTGTATACTGTATTTAAGCAGCTGTGAAAACAAGTCTCGCCTGAAATATGAGAGAGGTGATTATGCTAAACTATGAAAACCTATCTTTGTTTGTTTGTATGGTGTTTTTACGTTGCATGGAACTAGTGGTTATTTAGCAGCGGTAAGAAGACCGATGTGTTGCTCTTGGTGTGCTCTGTGTCACGGCTCTTCCTACAGAGACTGACGATGTTACTTACTCCAGTTATTTTGTATTTTGAATGGGTTGCTGATTACATGTGCTTGTCTTAAGAACAAAAAGGCCTTATCTTTAAACGCAGCGTATCTGTGCAATACTGAAAAGTGTAGATTTCTTGGTAAATCAAACCATTCCTATTGCGAATTCCCGTAGGGAGATAGTGCTGTCAGTGCACCTCATTCAGTGCAATGTAGGCATTACTTGAGGTTCTTTGCAGCGTCCCTTCGACCCCTAGCTAGAACTACTTTCATTCCTTTTACTGTGCCTCCTTTCATAATCTCTTTCTCCCGTCTTACTGTCCACCCTCTCCTAACAATTGTTTCATAATGCAACTGCTTTGAGGCTTTCCTCCTGTAACACCTTTCAAACCTTTCTACTGTCAAATTCCGTTTCAGCGCTGAAAGGCCTTAGTTGCCCCAGTGCTTGGCATAATGACAAATCTATATAAATCAAAATAAATCAAATCAAATTAAATCAAATCCTCTTGCGAACCATGGAAAGCCATTTTTGGATGAAATTTTAGTCTTAACGTGTTTGAATTCAAAAAGTTAATTAATCCGAATACAAGGAATGGAGTTTGCTGCAGGAAACATTACCTGCTCAGAAGGAGCGTCATCAATTACTAATTCTACGGCAATCTGTCTGACTGTATGAGACTCATAACTTTTTTAACATCCGGTTAGTTAGAATTACAATAAGTGAAACCATTTCTTACCAGAAACATCTAATAAATTAAATTCGCATAAGCATTAATCTCACATTCGATGAAGTTACGATTCGTTGTAGGAAAGCTGAAGGAAAAAATGATTAATCTTCAGCTTGGAGGGGAATCATCATTTCTCCAACAGCTCCTCATACAAACAACGAGTCATGACTTAATCGGAGTTTAGATTTAATCCTTATGCGGTTTTAATTAATTCGAGGAATCTGTCATGAAAGTATTTCACTTATTATAATTCCAATTAACCGGATGTTACAAAAGTTCGTCTCTCATCCAATCAGACAGATTGATGTACAATAGCGGACGGGGTGGTCGGAAAAATGAACAATATCGTATGCTAACGTTATCTTAAAATAACAAATGGCGCTAGTCGAATA